>NW_021637272.1:0-222986 GCF_004799145.2 Neltuma alba
TATATAACATTCAATACATCAAGTATATCAGTCAGGTTTGATTTCCTAGACTAATAAACTGCAAGAAACGTTAATCTACAGGAACTAATTAGATCAAACGTCTCAAAACGTTAAAACTATACAATAATATTGCTCAAAACCACCTTTCCCCTTATAAATCCCTTACAGCTAGCAGTGCATGATCAAACACCTGATCCTCAAAACATGAAACCCTTCGGACAGCCATGGGTGGTTTGGCTTCTGACGGTGGCGTTAGCCTCCATAGTTTTCACAGGCAGACGGTGGAAGAGCCTTAGCAGAAGAAAGCCCTCCGGCATTGATTGCGCCGGAGGGGACACCATGGCCAGCCTCGACGACCATAACCTGGCGATTTCTCTTCAATATGCTGCTCAAAAAATAAGTGATCACTGTGTGGAAGAGATTTTAGAGAACATTTTTATGAAGAGTCTTAGGTTTGTAAGTCCAGAATGCCTCCTTGAACTGGAAGAAGCAGAGCCAAATTACCACAATGACTTGGTCAGAAAACATGTAGCAATGATATCATTCTTCGCCAGAGATCATAGCTGGTCGTTTTGACATTGAATTAGGATGGTGTTTTCGTTTATGGGTTTATAATTAACTTAAATTACCATGTTATTCCACGCCATTAAGATGGTCGTCCTTTAATTATTGTTAACCTCAGTTCCTCAATGTGCTTAAACATTGCCTTGTAATATTTCCCCCACTTATTGGGCTTATTGGACTCAGGCGAAAGATCGGTGCTATGCTTAGAAAAAACAAGTCAAGGCTCACCTTGCCCCAAAAGCAGTCCAATTTGAAATATAGGCCAGCTAGCTTGTAGGCTAACTTCTCACGGGCTGCTCTGGCTTGAGCGAGGTGGGCGACATCATCTCATCCAACCCATTATAAAACAATTTTAAGTTTTGTTCATATAAATGGTTATATTGAGAGAGTTTATCTTTATTCCGAACCCGTTAGTATTTAGCAATCTAATGCTGTCTCGGGTTTTTAAATATATTGACTCAGTTAATTAATTTGAAGATACTAACAAAGTTAAAAAATTACTTAATTGTAGCATATTTTGCATGACCTTTCTGAAAATAATTATGTGTATCATTAGATTACTTCTCTGGTTCTATTTATAATGCATTTAGAGAAATTTTTTAATATATGTATACAATTTTACTCATAATTTATTATTGTGTTGATTTTTGTTTAAATGAGATATAATATATATTAAACAGAGATAAAGTTAAAAAGTTATTGAATTTTAAATAGAGTTAACAAAGTTTTAATGTTTTTCTTAGTCTATGTAAAACATGTTAGAAATGATTTATAAATAAGACTAGAAGAGTATATATTAGTTTATAAGTTAGGCAAATTAGTTTGGATAAAAATAATAAATGTAAATACTATAAATCAATTTTTTATTTTTTTTTCATCTCCCCAATTCTCCTTTTATTAAGAATCAAATGAAGTATTTCTTCTGACCCTAAATGAAAGACTCATTTTATAAAAAAACAAATTATATTACAAACTAAGTATTACATTTAAGGCTGAAGGAGTATTAATCATAATTTGTATTCAACTCGTAATGTGGGGAGTTTTTATGTCATTAAGTCTTGACACAAATAAATTATAGTAGTATTAATTTAATTTATTTATTTTTAAAAAAAACTTATGTGTCAGCCGGTTAAATGCAGGGTAATGTTGGGGGAACGTTGGCCTAACACTGACATCCAAGTGGGATCCTATTATCCTGCCGATGCTATATACAGGAACATGGAGTTCCTGTATTTTCCGAATCCCAAATTTTCTGGTGGGCCGGAGGCGGAGCTATGAGCGGCTCAAAAATATAAGTCAGTCTGGCTCGTTGCAGGGTCACTCAAGCAGCATCTTGAGGGCTCCTAGATGATCGTTCGTAAATACCCACAGCAACATCCCCTTCGTGCACTAGCATACACCAAATCCTAGTCTCTTCCATGCTTCTCTCGTTTCTCTAATTCTCTCATTTGTGGTCGTGGTGGACGCGCCGAATGTGAAGAAAAGTGCCAAAAGTCTGGAGAAAAGTGAATCCAAAGGAATTAATTAGAAGAGAGAGAGAGAGAGAGAGAGAGACAGACAGAGGGCGAGATAAATGAGCAGTGGAAACCGAGTTTTGTTGTGTAAAATCAGTTTCTTCGCTCATCTTCACCATACCTTCCTGTCTTTCTTGCACTCAACTTAGATCCAAATTCGTTGCAGCTCGCGCCTGGTCTCCCGCTGCTTCTAGGCTTTATCGCCGAATGGCCGCCGCAGCTTCATCATCCTCCCGTCCTCGGTTAACACCACTTCGGGCAATGTCAATGCTTCTTCTTCGCCGGTCGACGACGCAGCTTCTTCTGCTTCCTCTCCTGCCATTGATTTCCTCTCTTTATGTCACCGCCTAAAGGTGCTTCTCCTTTAGGTTCTTTGGTGTTGCTTGTTGTTAGTTAGTTCTCGGTTTAGTTATCCAGTAGGAAAATCTCTGTTTCGGAGTTTTCTCTATAGCCTAAATGGATGCGAATGTGAAATGCTATACTTCTGTCTTTCTGTCTTTTATTCTGATGTCAGTTTCCAAATTATTTGTTCTAATTCATTCTATTAGTACTTCGATTAAGCATATTTTTTCTGAATTTCAAGGTGCCGTGAAGATTGAAAACATAGAGTAGGTGTTTTGATAATCATTAAATTTGTCGGTTTGATTTATGCCTTTAGATAAATGCAGGCTTAACCTTCCTGACTTCGTTTCACAATTATTGTCTGCGTTTCGTTTGTTGTCTATTATCGTCGTAACTACTTGAATTCTGTGTCGGAATTAGACAACAAAAAGAGCAGGATGGATACGTAAAGATGTTAAGGATCCAGAATCAATAGCGGATCATATGTATCGAATGGGTTTGATGGCTCTGATTGCTTCAGATATCCCTGGCATAGACCGAAACAAGTGAATTTCCCCTCCTCTTCCTCAGCTGTAATGCTTGATTACATTTACATTAGCATGTGGATTGTTCTATTATTTTTTCATGTGGGCACGTATTAAAGTTCGAATGAGTAAAAATTCTGAAACCTAGTTGTCTGTTATTTCCAGGTGTATAAAAATGGCTATTGTTCACGATATTGCTGAAGGTATGATGCTTTGCCTTTGATTGCCTATAACTTCCGCATATCTGGTAAAAATCGTTTTTTTAAAGTGGCCGAGTATGGATGACTTTGGATGGAAAGTAACGAACGCAAGGTGGAGAATGAGTAAATGCTTAGACAAATCGGGGTTGATTATATGTGGCTCATACGAAAAATAATACTGTGTTGCGAATGAACCATGGAAAACGAGAGAATTTTGTTCTGTTAATTGCCCCAAAAAAACCCACTCAGGCACGGGCCTTTTGTAACTGGCACATTCTACTGTCTGAGAGGAAATGCCTTTAAATCTACTTGAAAGAATTGGATCCATTTTTTGAAGCCGTTGATTTGCTGCATGCTTGCTTAATCGTGCATGTTTTTAGCCCTACCGATCTTCTGAAACCATATTTAATAATGATAGAAAGACAAATAGTTTCTGCGTTGTTTCGGGTACCTCAAATTTAATAATGATAGAAGGACACATTATTTCTGCAATTTCGAGTATGTGAAATTACTGCAGGCTAATCTTTGAGCTTATAATACCATTTGCATTTCTGCCCGATACTTTCTTTCTGAGCTAATAGTTGATGCTGCTTTCTTTTTTTCATATTTTTCATAGCTATTGTTGGGGATATTACGCCATCAGATGGTGTTTCAAAAGAAGAAAAGAGTAGACGAGAACGAGAAGCACTTGATCATATGTGTAAAATGCTAGGTGGAGGATCTAGAGGTACTTCCATGTCACTACAAAAATTGTTTGTCAATGATTGGATTAAGTAAACTCCCTCTTGATGTATCTTCCAACTGGCTTAATGAAGCATCGGAAGTAGCTGAGTTATGGATGGAGTATGAAGCAAATTCTTCACCAGAAGCTAAATTTGTCAAGGATCTTGACAAGGTTGTGCCTTTGAGAACTTATTTGATGAATTTGTCAATGAACGTTGTTGTGATGTTCTCTCTTACTTTCTGTGAAAGTTGGAACATTTTTCATAGATGGTGTCCAGATAAAACACAGTTCTCTTTGAGTTATAAAAGCTATCTGCTTATATGATGGAGAGAACAGTGGTGGGAAGATTTAAATATTTAGAACGTGGTGATCATGCTTCAAATCTGTTACTTTATTCTGTTTGCTTGTTTCCCCCAAGGGGTTCAGAAAGGTGCAATTGGGCTACATTGCATTTTCAGGTTGCCACCAGCAAAGCTTATGCCAACAAAGAAACAAAAAACAGTCGTGCAAATAATATCGAGTTTTTCAAAGTTTTGTCGAGAACTTCATTTGGTCATGATAATGGAATATTTTAGCATGAAATCTACATTTCTATTTGGCTGTTAATATTTGCAAACTTAGTTAATCTGATTATATTAATATTTGCTCTTTAAAGGTGGAGATGATACTTCAAGCCTTAGAATATGAAGATGGTGAGTGCTTGCTTCCTCTTTCTGTTTCGTCTTTGTTCACTATATAATGTTATGGCTTCTAAAACTCTGTTAAATCACGCAAATTATCATTTAATCTTCAAAACATCAAACATCTTCCGGATAAAAATCATTTTAGCAAGGCTCTTGTGTACCCGATATGACATTGAACTTTGTTAAACTTTTTCTCCATGGTGTTCTTGGGTTCCCTATGAGATATAGTTTCCTTGACTCATATCTGTGAAATTTATTTAGAGGCTACAGTTAGTTGTACGCTGAAATTACCATGATGAAGATGATAATTAAGCAGTTGAGCATTAAATTAGTATTCTATACTAATATTTTTGAGGCAGGTCTAAGAACTGTTCTATCCATGGTTTTGCCATTGTCATGTTATATCCTTTTCTGTAGGATATGTATGTTGCACATATTGGCTTCTGGTGAATCTGTACCGTTAACTACTATAATTAGGAATGTCTTGATTACTTTCAATGTAGTCTGTAGAATAGTAACTTCCCTTTGACAGAATGCATCTTGCCAAACAGATATTTGAAACACAGTTTTGATCTATAAAATTTAGGAAGTTGGAACATCTTTCACTGTTTGGAACTTTGGCAGTTTCATTATGCTGCATCTTTCACTCATCCATGTGGTCTCGATCTTCTGAGTTCTGACACATTCTCTCATCGCTTTTTGCAGAGCAGCAGAAGGATTTGGATGAATTTTTTGAGTCAACTGCTGGTATGGGTTTCTGCTTCATCTAGTTCTAGTCTCTGCTTCATCTAGTTCTGCTTCATCTATATTTTAATGCTTCTTCATGCTATTGTGCAAAGCAACCCAAAATGGGGCTCAAGGTGACCTTGGGAAAGAAACTTTCGTGCAAGTGAAGAGAGCAAAAAGCTCACTATCTAATATACTGAGACCATCTTACTGTTCTTTGACATTGTGCATGATTGCTTCATAGGAAGATAAGGCTGTTGGATTTTGAGTGAATTTGGAATTTAGATTTTCAGCCCAAACGTTCAAGTGTCTCTTTTTCTCCCTTTCGTTTTACTGTCAAATTTTAATGCATTTTGTTGGCTAACAACCTCTGATTTGACTGGGAAATCGCGGGTTGTCCATAATGCTATTATTTTAAGGATGCAATTCTTTTTGGGCCTGCATAGCTTGCCGCTGAGCATTGTGTAGTTTGGGTGCCACATTAGACTGTGATTCTGATATTCAAATTTTGTTGGGTGATCTGGAATTAGATCCTTCCATTGGTTCCTTCGCATGTTTTCTCGAGATCCAGAAATTATAGGACGATGTATGAAGATGGATGACTCTTAACACATGTTAACAAAGTATCTAATTAATTATTTGCTTATTTTAGTGATGTTAGTATTAGTAGTTTATTCGTACTGTTCTGTCATCTTCCAACAGAACATCTGAATGGCCTTACGAATTCTCTTGTTCCTTTTTCGGCAGGGAAGTTTCAGACTGAAACGGGCAAAGCTTGGGCATTGGAAATAGTATCAAGGAGGACGAAAAATCATCACCCCAAGTTACACTGATATTTGATCCGGTTCTTGTGTTCTTATTGCAATAATTGGAAAGCTTGGTGGTTGAGGTGGAAGTTGAACTGGCAGCGATGTGATAACAAGCAAAGAATCCCACGCTGGGTGCCCAAGGCCCACCAACAGGCTGAGAAATGGTGGCTGCGCAGGAAGCAGCGGGTCGAAGTACAACCCGCTTTCATTAGTAACAGAATATTAGCTAACCAATATAACCTACGTGCTCATCCAATTCTGAGCTTCCTTTGACATCTTTGAATACTCTTAGACATTTTTTTGGGCCTCAACATACCTTTGGTGGTTAATGATCTCAGCGAAGCCTATATTGATTTCTTGTTTACATGTTTAAGGTTTTTTTTGGGAACTATATTTACATGTTTAAGTTGATCTAAGGGTTAAACGAAGTCGTAAATTTTATTTATTTACTGCCTCTGGTCCTTAATATACAAGTTAGTTAATTAATTTGAGTAGATTGAGAAAATTAGTTAAGTTAGTTACTTGTATTAAATAAGTGTTGTTTTTCTTAAAATATCTTTGCTAATCAAGTATATTGATTAAAACTACTATTATTACAAAGATTATTTGGGAAAAAAATAGATAAGTATGATAAACAAAATTGATTGAAGTCTTTGTAATTAGGATTAAAATAAAAGTCAAATAAGCTTTTATATTAAAGATTGGAGGTAGTATTTTGCAAATCAATGCCTTTGTGAAAAATCTTATGACTGCGCATCCTTAAAATATATAGCCATGAGGATCAGGTTGTTGGATTTCTCTCTGTTGGCGGGAAAAATTGATTTCAAGAGTAGTGCATTGCACTTGTAAGGTTTCCACTCAAGAACGAGGAAAGAAGCAGTGAGCGGAAACTGCTATATGATTTTTTTTGGTTTTGGGTAACAGACAAGCTAGGCTTGAAAGAGAAAACTAAACCGCAAACATCCTGATAAGCTTTTGCAATTGACGCAGTAGATCTTCCAGTATGCTATTTGATTTTTCATTCTAATTGGCTGTAGATGCATGACATTGTCCAAGTTTTTTTTTTTGGGCCCGCGCATGGGAATTTTTTCGGCCCGTTTTCATTCCATTCTAAAACCCAGGAATAATCCATCCACTATATGAAAATGTCAACCTTGTCTTCAATCAATGTTTCCTTGAAACCAACGGATTAGATATAACAGAATAGGTTAGTCTCTCATAACGTGATAAGTCAAGGTTTAAATTCTTGCTGAGAGAGGCACCCATATTTAGTGTCTGATAGTGCCTCGAATAGGATTACCTTTAATAAGAAGATACCTATGCTTTAGCAAAAAAAAAAAAAGTGTTTCCTTCAAACTATGTTCGACGGCTGTATACAGTTTTAAAAATCCATGGTAGTGATTAATGATAATACTCTTTCGGTCCTAAATATAAAACCTATTTTGTGGTATAAATTACACTATAAAATATGTTTTATATTTAGAATCAACAGGCCTTATATTTAGGATCAGAGGATAATCAATTATAATCAATAAATCATCGACTAATATATCAATTATGATTAAAACTTTCAAGGGAAAATTACGTACAGATCTCACAGAAGAGATTTTATTCATCTAAGGTCTCACGAAATATCAAAATTACTGACAAGTCCCAAAGGACCTTAGAGTAATATATTCTATTTGTAAAATGATGTTATTGCCCCTCACATTTCAAATTCACATTTACTCTGTCATTGCATTTTACAACTTCAGCAGCAACTATTAACAACCCAATGAGAAGGTGTTGACAACCTAAGCAATATCTGTTAGCCACTTAGTTTATAAGATCACATAACCTCCACATAAGAGTAAATTATAACCAAATAGTATAATACAACAACTTTAACACTAAAATGGGAAGCTTTTTGAAATCATTAAGAACTTTAACTAAATCTACTAAGATTATAACAAAATTTTAATGTGAAAATCCATTGACAACTTCAACGGTGAGTATTAATAACCTAAGGAGAACTGTTAACAACTTTAACAGTGTCTGTTAACAACTGACTTTATAGGATAATATAACCTCTAACAACTATATAATATTAACTTTAACACTATTTAGTTATAATTTAGTTAGTTATAGTTAGAGGTTATATTATCCTATAAAGTCAGTTGTTAACAGACACTGCTAAGGTTGTTAACATTTTTCCTTAGGTTATTAATACTCACCATTGAGGTTGTCAATAAATCTCGGCATTAAAATTTTGTTATAATCCTAGTAGATTTAGTTAAAGTTCTTAATAGTTTCGAAAAGCTTCCCATTTTAGTGTTAAAGTTGTTGTATTATACTATTTAGTTATAATTTACTTTTATATGGAGGTTATGTGATCTTATAAAGTAAGTTGTTAACGCATACTGTTTAGGTTGTTAACACCTTTTTATTGGGTTGTTAATAGTTGTTGCTGAGGTTGTAAATCGCAATGACAGAGCAAATGTGAAATTGGAATGTGAGGGGCAGTAAGGTCTTTTTACAAATAAAACATATTACTCTAAAGTCCTTTGGGACCTGTCAATAATTTTGACATTTTATGAGATTTTAAATGAATAAAATCTCTTCTGTGGGACCTATGTGTAATTTTCCCATATTAAAACAACATCAAATATTCGGTTCATTCAAGTGTTTCTTTTTCAAGAATCTTTATTTTCCTATAACGACTAGTTTGCAAAAATCGAGTATAAAAGGAATACATGCTGAGTTGCGTCTTCAGAATCTTCAGCCATTTTTCTTCGTCTTCTTCAGCGCTGAGCCAATCAAGATCGCATTCCCTTCCATTGCCCGTCGTCCATCGGAATATACTGACAAAAAAAAAATTTTACGAAGTTGTGCATAGTTTGCTCTGCTTGTTAATCTGATTGACATTTCTCCATTGCGTTGCTGCAACAAACCCGAGCTTTACTTTTGGTGCTTTAGCCAAGCTTCAATGGCCTCCTCATAAGGTGATTTACTTACCGTAATGTGTTTGTGCACTTATTATGCGTTCCTCCTGCATGCTCTAACTATGCCCGTCTTTCCTTCGAACAGTGTTTCCTGGTCCATACTCTCATTCTCCGATGACGGAAACAGAAGAACGTCCGAAAGCTTACACTCTAGTGGAGAAGGCGTCTGAGGAAACGTCCATTCTTGTCCGCCATTCCAACCTCAATCAAGGCACGTTTCATTCTCTTTTCGATTTTTTCTTTTTAACTTTCCCCACAAGTTATAGAGTAATTCATTTTAAATTTGATTTTTCCTTTGAAGATCCCGCGAAAGAGAGTCGCCGACAATGTTCAAGAAAGAAGTCCAAGAATCGGCACATGAACAAAGCCACAGAAATGCCGCAGGCGATTCTCAACCTGCAGGACGAGAAGAACAGAGAATCAGCACTAAGAAAGCTCAGCAATTTTCTTCTTGAGGTTCTGCTTGAGAGTAGTTTCTTTCTCGTTCATTTCCATATCTAGGTTTCCGTTGCATATCTGGTTCTCAGAAATACTTGTGATTGGAACTATCATTCACTTGTTATCTTCTATCCATAATCCACATGAGTTTCAATTCTGCAAATGGGTTTCATTCTTTGGGGTCATTTTTCATATTTTCTCGTTTCGATAGATTACATCTCTTTGCGTGATCAAATGAAAATTAAGACTAATGACGATTCTTTGGCGTCTTACTTAGAAATTTGAACGATGAAAATTTTCTGACACTGGTTTTTATTGTGAGATTTGAGATAGAAGAGGGAGCAAGATCCGGATAATTACTACAGCATTGGGCATATGTTGTACCATTCCTGCAGTACAATGACTATTTTGCTACAGGTACGTGTTCCATAAAGGCATCAATTACGCGTATCATCGCTAGTTTGGCACTGCTTCTAATTCTTTCTTGAATAAATTTAGGAACAGAGCAATGGTCAAATAATACTTATTACTGTTAATTCTGTTGTTATTTGAAACAGGAGTTGTTGACGTTTTTCAGAATGATGGAAGATGGAAGTCTCACTGCAAGAGCTTCCAAGCGTTTGGCAAATGTTCTTACCTTATTCCAGGCAATTTAGATTTCTTTTAATTATTAATTGTAGAAGAAATAGTGAGAAATTTCCACCCTGGCTTCTATATATATTCAACATTTTCATTTTCATTTTGTTTTTTAGTCCAATTACAGTGCATTGCAGCTGGTAAGGAGACAAGGCACAAATTTGTGAAATGTGAGCCCTTGTGACCTTGGTTATGCATCTTTTGCGTCTATAACTTTATCTCTGACTCAATGTTGTTTCTTGATGAATAAAGCTTAAATTCCGTTATCTCTGTCTCAATTTTGTTTCATCATTAATATATTTTCAATCCCGTTATCACTAACTCAAGTTTGTTTCTTGATCAACATAGCTTCAATCCCCAATTTTCTGGTTCCACTAGTAACGTTTAGAGCTCCTCTGGAGGAATTTGAGAATGTTAGAGCTGTTGCACTGTCTGTGATAGGCATTCTATGCCAGGTAAACTCTATTTTGATGTTTCTAGCATTTTAAGGATTTTTTGTGTCGTGAAATGAAGTCTTGAACTTTCATCCTGGAGATTGTATTGTTTTGAAGGCAAGAGAATCAAACATCATTCAATGGGCTGTGGAAAGTAACATGGTGGAAGTATGCCGGATTAGTGTAGAGATCGGAAACGAACTCTCCAAAGTGGTAGTTTGCACTTGCATTACTCTTTGTTACTTGTTGCTTAGATAAGTGTTTGAGTACAATATGATTCTCGAGCTATCAGGTCAGCAATACAGACAGTGATCGTTTGTTTGTGCTGCAGAACTGATAGGTTATCTGAAAATTAATCAATTCCGTGGTTTATGAAATATACCTACTTATTTATTTTTGCCAACGAAAATATATTTATTTATGAACTAAAGTTAACATACATCACTAAACTTGGCACATGAATCGACTTTTCTGATAACAAATTCATTTATTTGTTAATTTAT
This sequence comes from Neltuma alba, assembly GCF_004799145.2. NCBI lineage: Eukaryota > Viridiplantae > Streptophyta > Magnoliopsida > Fabales > Fabaceae > Neltuma > Neltuma alba. The sequence continues at coordinate 11,079 of NW_021637272.1, forward strand.
TTTTGTGTAATATTTATGCATAACTTGATAGTAATAGAAGCTTGGTTCCTGGGAGAGCTTATTTTATCTTCTTTCAATCTTGGCTCTTTTGGAACGAAGTGTTTTATGATCATGTAGTAATACTAGAAGTCTTCTATGTTAATTGGAGTTGACTAACATTTAATTAGCATTTTTGCCCAGGTAGGAATGTTCATCATTGAAGCCATCCTACAAAACGACTCAGGATTGTCCTACATATGTAATCCCAAGTCTAAACTGCTTAAGAAACTGATGGCAACATGGTATCAACTGGTATTAATGTCTCCTAAACTTTGCCATTATTGTCCCGTTGTTGTCTTGAGCTTAAAATTTCTGTTGTTGTTTTTTTTCCCTCACTTATATAACTTTGTTTTGCTAGGTTACGTATTTAGATGTGGATCAAAGTTTCTCCCCTCGCCTCTTGTTTCATGTAATCCGGTGCTGTTTCCTGTTATGCAATAATATGAGGTAAGATGCAGGTCTCACAGATCTGTTTTGATGATCCAATGCTCTAGCATAAAAGATTTTAGTCTTGGACTCTTGGTACGCGCAGCAAAAAAAAAAAAAAATTTCTGACACCTTTCCCTGTCAGTTGAATCAAACAACATTATTCTAATTTTCAGCATCGTGTCATCTAGGTTTTCATCACTTGTTCTTATCTACACAAGCTCTTTTTCAAGAGAAGGATAAAATCTTTTGGATGTATTGCAATCTCTCACCCTATCTTCTGGTTGCTCGTTCTATGTTAATCAGGGGATATGACATGATAAGAGAGAACCTTCCAGATCCCATCTCAAATGGCTCTTTTCATCCAATAATAAATGTAGGCCTAAGTTTCTTATCTGAGCTTTCTCTAATTTCTAGTATTATGTGATGCTTACATCAAGGAATATGGAATTCATCTCTGAGGTTACTTATGTTTGAGCATCTACTTTTCGGTTTGCCAAATTGTAGGAGTTTCCTGTAATTGGGAGTTTGCTTCAACAACTTCTCCTGACAGTTGATAAGGTCGATAGCAGCAGAACAGCTTGTGAACGCTTGATCAGTGATGGATCATACATAGAGAACTCCATTTGAGGATTCTTTCTCTGTGACCATGAATACAAGAACTAGGCCCTTCAATTTTATTGCTGTGATGGATAGAAGACCAGCTAGTGTAAATAAAAATTGTATATTTGATGGTAAAAAACCATTGTATATTGGAACTACAATGGATAGAAAATTGACTGGAGCAGTTTGTAAATGTGAAAATGCTATGTAACTGTAGTTTTCTGATTCAAAATTCTGTCCCTCTGTTGCTTCTTGGTTTGTTATAGATCCTATTTCAAAATGTTCTATGCAGTTTTAGAAATAATCTCATTGTTACTGCACCATATGATTCTTAGTTTGTGGAACTAGCCATGACACTACTTTTGGATCTCTCTTCCGAGTGTGGTACTCGTGTTTGGAAGGTAATAAACGCAAAGTACTCCGTTTTAACTTACGAGGTTAATATGTTGCAATATCAAGTCTACCGAATAGGCGCGGGCAAAATCCACAGCCCTTGTCCACATTAATTCTTGGGGAATTCTTGGCACTATCGAAAATCATTTTAAATATATTTAGGATTATTCTAAGTATACTTATTAGAATTAAATAACTCCATGACCAAGAGGGAGATCATCACTACAATCCCAAGATGTGAGTGAGGAGACAGCTATACTTACTAGCTAGATCATGAACAACAAAGTAAGAATCCATTATTATGCTTATGTTCAAAACTTTGGGGAGGGGAAAGGTTCAAACCATGAACACCACGAAGAGGCTGGAGATTAAGTTTAATTTTGCTTTACAATTATGCTGTTCTTCATTCTTCTCCCTTAAGAACGTAACCTGTCTGAGAAAAAAATATATCAATGATCCATGAGTAGATTGACCTGACTGAGTGCATATATATGCTACCTATATCTTCTACTTTCTGTTACAATTTAGCTTTCATGGTCACAAAAATTCAGTAACTTGAAGATAATGTCACTGTCTTTGTGTCGTAATAACTTGGCTTCAGAGTCCAAAATGAATTTCATTTTCAGTACTGCAAAAAGCATTCTTGGGGCACCACCACAGTACATGCCTACTCAAAAGGATTGTTAGATTTCTGATTCATTACACTTGGTTGCTGCTGAAACTGTTGCATCAAGAGTTGGTTGTAGGACATGTCTTGTTGGGTAGGCATGTTAGAAGTTAGTGGAGGATGAGGGAAGAATGGAGCTGGAGGGTAAGGTTGCATTGCCCCTTGGCTCTCTGGAACGGCAAATTCAAAGTCACCGGAACCACCAAAGGGATCTTTCTGGTTTCCTCCATTCTCTTGTGTTCCTCTCATCACTTCACCTTCTGATTTGTTCACTCCTTCACCCAGCTTTACAGCACAATAAATAGATGAAAGTAATTATAAAGTTCATGCACTTCAAATAGATTTCATTATATAATTGGTTTAGAGAGTGTTTGGATAAGCTTTTTAGAAGTGATTTTACAGTGTATGAAATAAGCATATAAGATGAGTTTTGTCTCGGCTTACGTGAAATCTCGGGTTCTAGTTTCTAACTTCCAGTAATTTTATATAATGTCATTACTGTTGTTCATGCAGCATACCAAGCAACACTCAATTTGAATTCTCAGATCTTGGGATTTTGTGTAGGGAACAATAATGGTATTCGTATGAAGGACTTACTGATATGCTCTCTGGCTCTGAAACTACATTATCATCTGAAAAAAGTGCAAGTTCCCAACCTGTTTCTTGACTTGCACCATTCTCAAGACTTTCAGCATTCGAAGAATTTTCTGTCATTATTTATGGGAAACATAAACTGCTTAGAACTGTCAGTATTTGCAATCCTATGATGAGTCTAATATTGCTGCAGAAAGGAAAAAAATTTATACCTGCTGGAACAATTGCTAATGCATAGGGATTATTCTCAAATTCAGATGCTCCGGTAAGCAAGTCATCCAGACCCTAATTTAACAAGAAGAATTATGAAGGCTTAGTGGATGATAATGTCACTCTGGGTAAATTTGATGGTGTTCAAGGCTCATTCAACTAAAATGTTTAAAATTTTACAGGAAAAACTATAATTTACTTGAAGTATGGATAATTTTAAACTCAAAACAATTAATCTTAACTAATATTATTATAAATCTCTAATAGGAAAAGGGCAAATTACAAGAAGGTCAGCTACTGGTGGTGCTGCTACAGCCTCATGCTTTGCTTGAGAGTGATTTGAACTTTCTTCTTCACTTTGGTCACCTGGCAAATCACCTTCTGGAGGAGTACCTTGTTCTTTAGTAATCTGATGAAAAATGTGGTTGGCACTTGCAATCATATCGATATGATCTAAGGAGGTAATCGCTATGTAGGAGTAGTAAACGCTTAATTGCAAATATAATTCAAGTCACAAGGAAATTATTCAAATGAATGTTCATTGAGGCGTACTGATATTTCTCTAGGTGCTGCGAGAAGACCTTGATTTTTAACATTAACAGCACATAGTGAAGAATAGATTTCTAGTTTAAGGAATCTCTCTTGCCTCATACATGGATTCGTGCATTAAAGAAAGACCTTATCACTGAGATATGGATTATAATGCTGAAAAATGGTATTTTTCAGCATATCTGAAATGTCTAAATTTGTTATTTTTCCACTCATTGCATGCACTTTCGGTTCAATAATTTGAACGGTGAAAGCTTTTTCATACTCTTTCAGAAAGAACATAATCTTAGAGTCAGTTCTGAGTTGAAGCATCAAACCGGTTGGTGGTCAAGTTCCAAGCTATTTGGAGCCTCTTTAACATAATCCTCCAAAGTAGCCATAAAAGAAGCAGGGGCCTGCAAGACACAATGCATTTCATATCAATGCGAGTTAACTGCTATGCATGGACCCAAATGGTGACACTCAGATTCATTCTTCTTGAAGAAGAACTATACCTCCTTAATACTGACGAATTTCTGACCCCTCCCAAATTCCATTGCCCTGCATGTCTCAAAGAATGAAGCTAAAGATTGTGCCTGCACAAACTCAAGTTCATAGGTGTTAAGAGCACAGTCACACAGATAAAATGTAGCGTTCTTGCTTAAATGATAGACACCTGATTTGCTGATCTTTTATAAATCTCAAGTGCCTTTGTAGCATCGGTTCGGTTCATCTCGAAAAACTGTGAAAAGACTGAAGGCAATGGTAAATTATCTACTAAACAGACAGGCACCAAATGTTTAAAAACCTATCCCAAATTTTGTCCTAGCTTAATCCAATCATTTTACCTTGTCAAGAAGATTGACTACTCTAACTGTTATTGCAACATAAAGTTTAACACTTTCATTAGCAACCTGTGAGTGAACGGACAAGAAGGAGAAAATATGATTAAAGAAGTGTTAAACAAGGTAATTCGAGTATCAAGACTCAGTCTTTCTTACAATTGAAAGGGCATATTGAAGTAAGGCATTGTATAAAGCTGCTCCCCTTGGCTGCAAAAGTGAACACAATGAATGTTTATTCTAGACTTTTTGTTTCAAGATCACCGAGCGTTTAAGAATCGGCAAACAAAAAGTGTATATATGATTGTAACCTTGCATTCAAGAAGCCTAAATTGAAGCTCTTGCATTGGTGGCAATTGCTGCAGCAAATCCTGGGTTTCAAATTTCACGTCTCTCTGTAATTATGCACAAAATGGAAACCACTGCGTAAATAATAATACTAACAACAAAAACAACACAGATTATAATATCAGAAAAAAGTTCATCAAATTTATCAAAGGGTTAATAACCTTGTTCGTTGTCACAGTTTCATCAAATTTTAGTTTTAGTCCTTGTAATTTTACGTCATTGCCTTTGGTCCTTGGAGTTTTATAATGACTTGGTTTTGAGTTTAACAAAGCTTTTAGTTAACGTTATTAAAAATAGAGACCAAAACCCAAATTCGTTAAAAGTACAGGGACAAAAATCAAAATTCATTAAATAAACAAGAGCAGGACAAGTTTTACTTTTGGTCCCTGTATTTTTAACGAGTTTTGGTTGTTAACTCTAACTGAACCTTTATAAAACTATAAGGATAAAAAACTATGATTTGAAATTACATGAACCAAAATTAAAATTTAATCAAACTATAAGAACTAATAATGATATTAACCCTTATTAAAAAAGGTAAAGATAAAAATTTGTCCAAAAAATTTTCACTCAAGAGCGCTAAGTATCCAAAATCTTTTTGGAAGAAAATTTGCCATTAAAACTTAAAATCGTAACAATATTGCCCCGTACCTTTAGAATAGTGATATTGATTGTTAATATTTTTAATGATAAGGGAGCAATATTGCTATGGCTATAAACTTTCAAGACAAATTTGCTACAAGAAAAAAAACTTGTGGATACCCAACGCTCCTAGGTAGAAACTTCCTTGGCAAATTTGCATCTTAATTCCTAAAAAACAGATAGGTACAATCAATATAGACACTTGAATGTGGGCTTTACTGAAATATCTACTAAGTAGAGCTAACATAAGAATTTACACGGAACAGACTCAGGATTGTTTAAAGCACTTACTGAGCTATACGTCACAGGATCATAGTTTAACCTGACAAAGCATCTCAGGCGCTCGTCAAGATAGTGGGCATAACCACGGATCCAAGCAGAAAAATCCAATGCTTGACACAGAAAAAAGATGTACAGTTCAGCAAAACAAACACATAACACAAAGCAAACAGAACTTAAAAAAGAAACTGAAACACCATAACAAGTACCATTGGAACTTGAATTATCTTGATAGTACAAGAGATTAAGCATGTGTTCCCTTTCACGGCTATATCTGATAAACTCTTCCCAAACTGTGTGATCAAGTTCCCTCATTGCTCTATGTATAATGATTAGTGTTTTTAAAGCAACCTGAGTGTGAAATCCAGAACCAAAGAGTAAAAGACACAAACTCTTTCATGACTCACCTGAGAGATACTAAATTACCACCGCATGTACTTAATACAAGAGCTAGTTGGCCAACTTAAGTAAATTAAGAAAGTTTATTAAGTTAGCAATTTGTAATAAATAAATGCTGTCTCCGTTAGAATACCCTTACTAATTATATATATTAGCTAGAACTACTATTTAATGAAATTTTTAATATATAAAACTACTACAATGAATGCTTTTGAAAAAAAATAGATAAATATGAGATAAAGTGAATTTGAGTCTTATATTTAGAACTGACTTGAAAGTCAAATTAACTCTTATATTAAGGATAAGAGATAGTAATACAAAAGATGTCAAAGCTTATGAACAATGTGGCTTGCTGCAAAATTTATACTAACTTCGCTACTTAATATAAAACCCAATTTGTAATTCAATTTCTTCATTAAAACGGTCTTATATCAAAGAGAAATGTAACATTTTATGTGGATATTTAAAAGGTAATATGGTTGGTTAATACAAGTGGATGAGGAACATACAGTCCAGGGGCGTGTTTGGCGTAGACGGCTAGAAAGGCTATATATGCAATAGACCACATCCACGCGAGGCATTGATGGGGAAAGTGCATTAAAAATGGCTGCAAAAATTGTGAAAATTAAAGAAAAAAAAAAAAATCAGCCAAATGTTGGGGTACAAATTACTTTTCAACTTTTTTTCTACAAAATGTCCAAAGCACAATGTCATTTCCCCCCCTTCAATAATAAAATGGTCAAAATATCATAACAAATAATATATTTTTTAATACATTTGTTATGTTTATTAAAAATAACCTTGTGAAAAAGATTTGAACAATTGTATGTAAATGCGTTTTTAATAAAAAATACCAAAATAAAAGATAAAAAGGAAAAAAGAAAGACACATACTCCGAACATGTTTTTCCTTTGGCAATAGTGGTTTGTGGTTTGTGGCTTTTGTAATTGCATAATCCAACACCTGAGATTCATCAACTTCAGATTTTTCACTTTGAAATGATTTGAAAGAAATAGGAGAGAGATATGATTTTAAAAAAAACACACAAAAGAAGTAAAATTTAATATGTAATTTATATAAAAACTTGAAAAAACAAGAATTTAGAGAATAAAAGCACCCTATAAGCACTTCCTCTTGCTACTCTGAAACTTGCTTTATGAAATCCCATGCCACCTGACACTCTCCTGAAATAATTAAATTCACATGTTTATTTTTCATCCAAATTAATTCAATCAATAACCCAATTATATTAAATTAGTTCTAATTTATTTACCTGGAAATCAAATAATTTGCTGCTTCATATGCAGTTAGATACTAATTTTGACCATCCATCGTCAGATCACAGCCAAAGCATACCATATATACTGTCAAAATATATGCATCCGTACAATTGAACTTTTCTGTTATTTTCAAACATATGGATCTGTAAGAGTTATGTGATAGAATTAATGATATATTTTTTAAAATACAAAACCTACAAGCATTGTACTGCCACACCACAGGTAATGATACATATAGTGGAGTTGGGTGATATGGAAAAGCAATAAATATTTTTCCTTTTTTTATAACAACTAAAAATATTTTTCCTTATTCAAATGAATTATTAGTTTTTCACTTCGTCAAATTGAGCTTGATTTCTCTTCCAAGACGGTTTTTTTTTTTTGGTGTAAAACAATAAAAGCATCAACTTGGGTTCAGCACAAAATTCATATATTTTTTTCTTGCTGATTAATTATTCCAACTAATTTACACAATTTAGACTTATTTAGAATGGTTTGACAAAAAAAAAAGGACTTATTTTAGAATGGGTTTTTATTTTTTGATAAAGAAATTAGTTGTGTACGGTCTGAATTAATTGAAGGGTCAAGATTGACTGGAAACAAATAATATTTATTCAATTTACACAATTTAGACTTATTTAGAATAGTTTGACAAAAAAAAAGAGACCTATTTAGAATGGGTTTGTATTTTTTGATAAACAAATTAATTGTGTACGGTCTGAATTAATTGAAGGGTCAAGATTGGCTCGAAACAAATAATATTTATTAAAAAAAGTTAGAAAACTGGGAAATTTGGTCCAAAGTCCTTATTTGAAAATTTAATTAGCTAAAAGAACCTAAATTTCAATGAGTGCAACTATAATCTGTAAGTGTAACTTTTCTTCCGTTATATGCAACATATCATCAATGATGTGCAATAATTATCAATACAAAAATCATTTATACACAACGAAAGAAAAGTTACATTCACATATCATAATTGCATGCACTCAAATTTAGGTTTTTTTAGCCAATTAATTTTTCCAACAGAGATTTTTTAACCAAATTTCCCTCAAAAATTTACACACACACATTCGGCAAAACAAAATCAAAGGCTAATCATTCATGTCCTAATATATTGAAAAGTGAATTATTTTTTCCTTCTTATTTCTTAAGATGCCTTCTTTTTATACAGCTTCTGAGCTTCTCTCTCTCTCTTTTTTTTAATAATAATTGTCCCTATCATGGATTTTTAAGAATTCAAGTGGCTAATATATAATTTCATAAAATATAAAATTCTAATAAATCACACTGATTAATTCATTTCTCATACTTTATGCAACTTGTGAAAATGCAAATCGAAATCTTTTTTCTTTTCCTTTTTTTCCCCCAGTTATATAAGAAAGCTTGAACCTCACCATCTATTAATATCCCACCCAAACTTATCGATGACTTAAGGTTTCTAAGGGATATCATCATCAGCTCACCAAGTTTGTCTCATTGCATGAATCAAAAATTTAAAAATCCTTGTGAATGGAGCTTGTTGAATAATCAACATGTTCAAGAAAAAGATAAGATAATGAAAACCACAAGAAAAAAGGACCTTTTTTTCGTTGTTTTAACTAAGAATCCACAAAACAACAAATCATTAAGATCATGAGAAAAATCCCTTTGAGAAAAACAACATTTGAGGAAACCTACTGGAAGATTCAAATTCTAAGAAACAATATATAATAATTTAGAGACAGACAGAGAGAGAGAGAGAGAGAGAGAGAGAGAGGGTTTGAAGCTTACGTAATTGTTCGTTGTTATCTGCAGGAAAAAACGAAGGGAGAGAGAAGAAATGCAAACGCAGAAGGAGCCTTTTGATTCTTCTTTGTTTTATAATTTAGAATGCGAAATTTCATTAGATAGTTACGTAATTAATCAGAATGATCAGATGTTGAGCCTCTTAGAATTTTCAGAGGTAATTAGAATCCAAAATTTGTGGTGGTCTCATGCAGAATGAATCCATTGGCATGCCTGAAATATTGGAGAAGGACAGGCTTCTGCTACTCTACTCTTTTAAAGTTTTCCCATCAATTTATTATTATTTTTTCCCCTTTTTCCAATTAAGGAAAAATGGCTCAAATGAAATTCCATTCCAAATTTTTTGGCCAATAAATTTAAGTTTCTCTGAAAGGTTTGGAGTACATATTTGACATATTCCATTCTTCCACTAAGACAATTCATTGTGCCTTGGCACTGTCTTAAATTAAATATGCTTGAATCAACATCAAGTTTAGTCTATCCCCATCTAATACTTATTCCTTCTTCCAGAAATTTCAGAAAATGCTGCTTTGATTTATTCCCCTAATAATGCTCACAAATGATGTTTTTATGGTGGTCGTTGTCGCCGTATGGTATAACGGTTTGTGCCAACATAAGAAAAATAATTACATTTTAAGATTCCAAAATTTTAAATTGTCGATTAAAGATTTTGGTTCTTTACTGACATTTAAAAAAAAAAAAAAAAAGCACCCTGCTCGCATAGAGTTTACAAATCCAAGGAGCTTGAATCGAAATCTCCAATAGGAGAGTTAGAAATGTTAGAATTTAGAAATCTCATCCGAAATTATTTTCACATAAATTACTCAACAACAAACAATATATGCAATCTGAGAATGCCAGAATAAACAATGAAAAAGAAAAAAATTGCCCAATTGAAATTAAACAATTCCAACAAAGACATATATTCTTAAGTTTATTCCCCTAGACCAATTTGTTTACCACAATCCTCAAGTTGCCAGCGCCCAATACAAATTCAAATTCTCGTATTTTCCCACGTCACTTTCTTCTTTTTATCAAACATATGCGACTTTGTCGGTCGCCCCACTCAACATGGAAGGTATTCCCAACTGGAACAAAACCAGAATATGCTAATTAATACATGCCAATAAAAGCACATTTCATAAATAAAGATAAAGTATAAAAGGTGACACCAAGAACAAAAGGAAGCAAACTAGAAGATATTCATATACAAAATTGGAAATCATGGACGGCAAGCAAACTTGGGAAGAAAATCTGCACATGTTTCAACGTTTTTCTCCCACTTCTATTTCATGTAAAAATAAGTAATGACACAACCAAAGAGAGAGTAAAGCCTAAAAGAAGAAGAAATAAAAGAGACAGCAAGAAAAGTGGCGCGTGACCCTGCAAAAGCATGGATTGAAAATGACATCTACCGGCTAAAACTTGAACTGAACATCATCAACAAAAAACTCATGTCCTGCTTCAGACTTAGCTTGAGAGTCCCATGATGTTCTTCCTTCCACTCTTTTTACAGTGTTGCACATCCACCCACCTGCTTTTTTGGAATCTTGAACACTCCATCCAGAAACTCATTAACATGAACAATACTTAATACTATTTACAATTACAGTGCAAGCCCTAGATGATCAAATTTCATAACAAGTCTGTACACACCATTATATGCCGGGGGTAAAAAAGTAAAGTTGATATACCCCCATCAAAGAATTTTTGATTATGACCTGAAAAAATATCATCTTGCTTCTGTTTCTCCGTTCATCTTGGACCAGAGAGTTCCATGGCATAGGAATCCAAAGAATGTACATCATCATCATCATCCACTGCCATGCCAAACATGTGGGAACGATCATGAGCGTGGTCATCATGTTTTGAATTTGGCGCGGTGGTGGTAGGACGGGATGATGAACTGTTGCTGCTGTTGCTGTGAAAGGAGTTCATGCTAAGGCCACCATGATTATGTGATGCCGCCCATTTCTCTGCGAGGCCATCGCCTTCGAGCATCCGGACCACTTCAGACATTTTAGGGCGGTGGGTTGGCAAATATTGAGTACAGAGTAAAGCTACTTGTAACATCTCTCCCACCTCTATCCAGTCACAGTGACTACCTAGCCCTTTGTCTACCAATACTTCAAGTTTCTTTTCATGCTGTATTTTCTTAACCTGTCAAGACATACAGACAACATTAATCTCCCGTCTCAGCATTGATATTGCTTTTTTAGGCAATCATCAGATAACAATTTCAAGGAGAACAAACTTGACAGGTGACCTTACTTCAACTACACAACTTTCACAAACTGACATGAGGAACATCAATGATTTAGAGATATAAAAAGCCACGTGACACAAAACTTTACAAGTCAGACATGATAACAATCCGAGATATCTTCTTGCTTTGTGAAAAACATTTTAATTCAAACCCCCAAGTTGTATCCCAATTTAGATACAAACATGAAATCATGTGTGTTCAGGGAAATTCAAATTAGTATATGGGCTAGTAATTTGTCTTGTCAAAAACCCCAAAATAATGGAATTAAATCAACAGCTTCACGTTGCAGAATAAACTTACCCACTCCAGGATAGCGCCCTTTTGATTAACTGTTTTCCCAAACTCAAGGGCTGTCATTCCAGTCATAAGCTCTAACAACAGAATGCCAAATCCAAATACATCAGTTTTCTCTGAAGATTGGCCAGTGGAGAGGTATTCTGGTGCAATGTGGCCCACGGTGCCACGGACAGCAGTTGTGACATGAGAGACATCATGGTCAAGGAGTTTTGCAAGCCCAAAATCACCTACAACAGCCTCAAAATAGTCATCCAGAAGCACATTAGCAGCCTTTACATCTCTGTGTATTATCTTTGGATCACATTGCTCATGAAGATATAGAAGACCTCTCGCGGCTCCAATGGCTATCCTCTTTCTTGTGTTCCAATCCAAAGAAGGTTTGCCTACAAGTTATGCATTACAAGTTAATTGCTGAGGAATGTCTTGTCATAAACAAAATATTGAAGGCGAACAAAATGAGGCTAGTGAGGTTCTATAGGAAATAGCTTTCCACACGTCACTCCTTAGAACTGGTTTCTAACATCACTTGTTAATTGCCAGAGGTTCACAAATTATCTTCGAAATCAACTAGGAATTGAAACTACATTGCCCAGTGTGTCAAGAAACAGTCAGGTCAAAGATATAGATATATAATTGATGACAAATTCTCGGTCAAACAGAGGAATACTAAAATAGCGATCACCAACATACGATCACACAATCTTCATAAGAAACACCAGTTGTGTGAAGAAAACATTACCAACCTCTAAGCCTCGAAGCCACACTGCCATTAGACATATAAGGATAAACCAGAAGCTTTTCATTAGGTGTAGCACAAAATCCAATCAAACGAAGTAAATTACGGTGAACTGCCAAGCTGATCAACTCCAGTTCTGTTCGAAACTGCAATTCACCAGCACCTCCACTTACATCCTTCAGCCTTTTCACTGCCACCATTGTCCCATCTCCAAGCCTCCCCTGATAAACATTGCCAAAACCTCCCGCACCAAGTATGTTCCTGGAGTTGAAATTATCTGTTGCATGTTGGAGCTCTCTAAAAGTAAAACTTTTGAGATTTCCCAATCTAACAAGCCCCTCTTCTTGACAATCTGCAATAACACCAGCATACGGCTATTATTACAGCTTCTTTACCTAGCAATAAAGAACTGTCGTTCAAGCTTTACTTACCATTGATGTGTAGGATGGCTTGGGTCTGCAGTCTCTTCCTGTACCATAAGATCCCAAAAGACAGGAGTATGATGCTAGCAAAGCTGAGACTGACTCCAAGTGCAATTGCTAGCTTCTTGGACTTGTGATTTCCTGCAAAGAGAAAATCTATGTTGGTTACGAACCCGTGGTGCCGAATAATAAAAGAGGATGTAAAAGGATGAATGTACAATTTTTTTTTCAAAGAAAAAAGCTACCTTGTGACAGTGTTAGAGTGAAAGGAGCAGGTGTGAGGGTTGCTGATCGATAGCAACCTTCAGTAGAACTGCTTCCACAAATTAAGGGATTTCCCACGACGCTGCATGAATAACAGTGAACCATAACAAAAACCTCAGGCCAAACGGAAATTATTAAATTCTTAAATTAAATTAAATAATAGAACATCAAAGAAAGACCCATTAGTACAGAAAGGAAAATGAAAGAGACGACACACTTGAATGTTCTGGCTGGAGACGCGGGTAATGGTCCACTGAGATTGTTGTAAGACAAGTCTCTGTATGAAATAGGACTAGTATATCAGCGTCTCGACAAAAAGCAAAAGACAGAAAAATCTTGACAAACTGGGAAGAATTCAGCGAGAAGCAAGTTTGTTGGATTTCCGAGACATGACACAGTTGAAATGAGGATACTCACAAGAAAGAAAGCTGCGGGATTTTGGACAGTGACACAGGAAATGGGCCAGATAGTATTGTTGTTCAGCCTCCTACTCTCGTTTTGGACCAAGAAAACAAAGCATTACATTAGAACATGTGAAGCGAAAATCAACCATCAAAGAAAAGATATATTCACTTCATTCCTGCTCAAATACACGAGAACAAACTCTTCACCGAATAAAACTAAAAGAAGAAATTCAGCAGCAAATGATACATTAGAAACAATTAAGTTACACAGAGAAAGGATAGCACGATCTCATGTAGGTAAACAGCTACAATGCGAATAGCGTTTAACAAACTTTTATTAAGAATAAAGAACAAGAGATTTGAAAATTACTTACAAGTACTGGAGACTATTCAGCCGACTCATAGACCCTGGAATCGCCCCAGTGAATCCATTATTGGAAAGATCAAGAGTTTGAAGCTTAGGAAGGGCACCAAGCTCAGGTGGGATTTTGCCAGAGATATTGTTGTTCTGCAGTAAACTAGAATAAACCAACAAAGCAGAATAAAATTTTTAAAAAAATGGATTTCAGTAATCAGTCAGAAATGAAAAATATGACATGGTTTCCCAGATAGCGACTTGAGAGCTTCATGGCTGGTAGGTGGCAAAGGTTTGTAGAAATGGAAAAGAAACCAGAACAAGACACAGCAAACGAAGTAACGAAAATAAACTATGGTTCCATGTTCCTTACACTTGTCGAAGATTTGTCAGATTTGCGATTGCTCCTGATAGAGTTCCAGAAAGAGACTGGCTAGGAGCTCCCCTGCAAAACCCAAAAATATTGGAATTTCAAACGTGTGATCATAGCCCAACTGCAAGAGGATGAGGAGTAGGAGGAGGAGAACTCACAGGCCTATGACAAGTGAATCAGCAGAACAGGTGATCATAGCCCAACTGCAAGGGTCCACCGAGTTCTCATCCCAGTTGCTTAAAACTCCATGCGGGTCAGTCAGAGCATTTCTTATGCTCATCAAAGCCTCCACTGCAAAATAAATAGTTGAATCCCGAATAAAAGAAGTTTAGCACAAAGCACGGAGATTAAGGAGAGAGCAAACTAAACAAACCTTCATGGTTGCGAGGCTCGGAAGAGAAACAAAGTCCAGCACAGGAGAGGAAGAAGAGGAGAAGAAGAAGCAGAACAGCCGAACCGAAAGGCATAATTAAGGAACAAAGGTGGTGGGCATAAGCTCACAAAGCCGCTAAAGCAGAACTCACATAAACAAAGGCCACAACGATTATCCGAGCGCGGTTTTCTTCTTTTTGACAGTGTGTCCTTCTTTAGGTTGCTGCTCCTCTCTTGTGCTTTCTTGGACCTCTCAAACGGCCTTTTTCAGTCACCACCCCCTCTGCCTTTTTCAACAATCTGCACAAAAGAAAGGAGAGACGGAAAAAAGAAAAGAAAAGAAAAATAAGCGAATCAGGTGGGTGATACGAGTTGTCAGAGATGGCTAGTGCTAGTGTGCGCAGAATTTGAGAGAGAGAGACGTGACTGAGGGAGTGGGTACTCCTCAGATAGAGAGAGAGAGAGAGAGAGAGAGAGACGTACCAGTTGGACTCACTGCTTCTCCCATGACCATACCATATACTACTGCCTCTTTATATCTTCTCCTCTGCTCTTGCACAAGCCAGAACACAAGACAGAAGCACACGGGAATCAAAACGTCCATCAGAGGTTGATAACACACTAAAGGGGAGCATTTTGCTAGCACTGCATCTGCATTGATTTTGATAGCCTAAGACAATACTCTGATACCCTCTACTCAGCCCTCCAAGGCATCCTCATCATTTTGTTGTCTTTTACGAGGTCTTATCTATCTTTTCCAGCCCATGCCAAAGTGCTCCTACTAGTAAACACGCAAGAAGTTCCCTTAATCATTTCATTAATTGATTAATAAGCATTATCTATCTTCCAGTGTGCTCTTTTGGGGGAATGCAAGTCATTACTAGGTATTATTATCATTGCAATAATCTGAACCCGAAGTACTTGTGAGTTGGGAAAAGAACGAGGAAAAGTTTAACCATGGGGAAAAAGAGAAAGTGGGGGTTACTTTTTTGATTCAGTGTTTTTTTATATGGTTTCTCCGTTCTTTCTCGACTTTTGATTCGTTTCTCCGTTTTTTTTTAATTTAGTTAGAGGGTAGATCAGTTTTCGGAATCTCTTTTGGTTTTAAAATAGATCTTTGTTCGGGACTTTCGAGGGGTTTAGACTAACACTACAAAATATTCCCACTGACTAAAACGGGACCATGACGCTGGTGTGATTTTGAATCAACACCAGAAAAAAATTCCCTTTCCAGTTATGAATAATATTTTAACCTTTAAAGTTTGATGCGAATGGCTTTGTTTTTTTTAAAACCAATTAATCTATCGCTTTAAGATACTTTCTAGAAGCAAATACCTATTCAGGGGCACTACATCACCATGCCTCTATCCCTATTTCGGTCCATAGGCAAATGCTGCTCCATTATGAGTAGTTATGGACGAAATTTAAATTGTAAGGATATACTTGTATGAATTAGGATATGAACTCTCACTCTCTCTCTCTTTTTTTTTTTCCTTTTAATGTTTGTATTCTCTCCTTGCCTATTGGGATGTGCTAGAACGGTGAATTTTTCAGAAACAAAAGCTAAAAAATTGAAGTGTGCCCGTGTGTGTTTAGATTTATACAAGACTGGACAAGACTATGAGAAGAATGCTACGAAATGCGGATCTAATTAGTGAAAAATTGACTTATAAGATTGCGAACTCACATACCGATTTCATATAAAAGTATTATTAATAGGTAATTTACAAGTAATTTTTCAACCTCAGAAACATGTTCTGATTTTAATGAGGGGGTTGTTTGGATGGAATCAAAACCATATTTTAAAAGTTTTATAGTTACGAAGTAAATATAGAGTAATTTTTTATTTCGAAATTTCTGAAAAAACATTTTTGAGTGTTTTAAACACCTCAATTTTATACCCAACTCAGTTTCATGGTGAAGTAAATATGTAGAAGAGTTTGTTTCGTTTTGCGAAAAAAGTATTTTTGGGGGTGCTTCCAAACACCCTCCCAATTTCCATAACCCAACTCAGTTGTGGTGAGTGTCACATGGTTTTTGTCCAGGTGCAAATCTCTACTCTCAATTTTCTTGCACCTAAATCCAGTGGCTGATTTTCTCCACTAATGATATGACGTGGTATTTTATCAGCTGCCGGATAAACACAGCAAAACGGACGGTAGGGATATGAAGCAGGACACAAACCAGGAGTCAGGAGACACTCAGCATTCCGATCCCGAGGAGAGAGGCTTCACGTAAACTAAAATCGGAGCGACTGGGGGCGCAAGCATGGTTCTGTAATTGGAAGGTAAGATTCAATGCGAAGCAAAATACTTGCCGGCAAAAGAAACAACATTTAGGTAAACATTAGTTCCAATACTGCTTTTATTATTTTATTCAAATATATTAGGAAAATTTTTAAAAACTTATAGTTAGAGTTTGGAAAACCAAAAAAATCACACGACTTTGAAAATTTTCAAATTAGTCAATAGTCATAATGACTAAATTGAAATTTTAAAATCTTAACAAATTTAGAATGTTACCCATTTATTTTTGGAAAAAAACAAAAACCTTAATTCTGCATCACTAGTCCACCACCGAAGATCTGACATTGGCAGTGATCAATGACTACTCAACTTTTCTTTTTGGGATTTTTTTTTAGTATTCATAAAGTGGTTAGCAATTTTTATACTAATATTCATAATTTTATTAACATAACATGTTTGCTGGTAAAAAAAAAAAACCTAACATGTTTTTCATGTTTTTTAAATCAATATTTTCTTAGTATTCACAACTCTATTAATGTTATTAATCACATAATAATTTTAAAACGTGTCATATAATATGATTAATAGCATTAGCAAAGTTATCAATATCATTATTAGAGTTCACAACCATGTTACAAGTTTTTAAAAAAATCTCAATTTAAAATTTGAAAAATGTGTGATAAATAACATTAATGGAGTTGTGAGTTGTGTTAAAAGAATTGTTAATCCTGTTATGAATGTTGTAAAAATTCCACAAGGTTAGGTACTAACTAATTTCTTAAAGCTTAAATTTAAAAACCTACTGTATATAAAGTGGTTAATGGCGTTAATAGAATTATAAACATTGTTATAAGAGTCAACAACCAAATCACAAATGTTAAAAAAATCTCAATTTAAAAACTTAAAAATCATGTATTTAATAACGTTAATGAAATTGTGAATATTATTATAAAAGTTATCAATCAAGTTAAAAATATTTTAAAATATATTTATTGGTTGTTGGAGCTCGCGATGAGGATGAATTGAAATTTTTGTTTTTTAAAATAAATAGCAACATTTTAAAATTTCAATTTAATCATGGTGACTAATTTAGAATTTTCCCATTCGGTGACCTTTTGAAGTTTTAGAAATTCAACTATAATTTTTTTTAAAAATTTTTCCGAAAAATATTCTACAAATAAATTTTAAATAATCATATTTATTGGGTTAAATTGCATAAGATTAAACTTCATTTAAAACAAATAACCTCTTTCACCTTTAAAATTTAATAATCAACCCCTTAAATTTCCATGTAGTGGGTGCTGCTTCATAATCAGTGTAATAATATTGATTGGTCAACATATGGTCCATGGAAGGTGCCAAAGTGTGGCCACCCAACAATAACAGGCATTTGGCATAACTAAGTTGGTCCATGAAAACGATGTCAGAATTGAAAATCTGATTAAGTTAGGATTGTGTTTATTGCTTCCTCCCCACATGCCATTTCCTGATTCAATATTCAAGTTAAGTTGTAATCCCACTTATGTTTTTATAAGTATTTTTTTCACCACTCATGAGTTGTAGCTCCATTGAAGTGGAGCTCAGCGCAAATGACAAAAAAAAAAAAAAAGGCTGGGGCAAATAAATTCGGTTCAATCTGAATATTTTTAGGCTATAATAAAAATAATTCTCATCTTATTAAACTTTTTAGTTAAGGCAAAAAAATGAGGTTTTGAGTTCAGTCAAGGATAAGGTTTTCCTTTTTTTTTTTTTTTGAAATGATGATGTTTGATGGCCTTGTAACTTAGTAGCATAAAAACTTGGGATGTTGTAAGTTCAACCTTAAGTATGTTAATATCTGTCTTTTTAACTCTGCATGCTAATAGTTACTCCTCTGGTACTTAATATAGGACCTAATTGTTAAGTTGGTTTTGGTCCAAAATATAAGACCTATTTTTTTATATTTATCAATTTTCTCTAAATTACCCCTATGGATGCTCTCTCAACCATAATCAAGTAGAAGGGGAAAGGGGTATTAAGAAAGATGATTATGGTATTTTAGGAAAAATGTGTCACATTTCTTATAATTAACTAACTTACTTAACTTCCTTAATCTAATCAAATTAGTTAAATGGGTCTTATATTAAGGACCGGAGGAGTATTTTGTAATTTTGAAAGGGTTAAGTTATATTTAATACTCTAAAGTAATTTTCTAACATTATTTAGAATCTTAAAATATTTTTTTAATAATTTTATGTACATTCAATACTTTAAAATATTTTTTTAATAATACTCAGTATCTAAGTTTAGAATATTAAGTAAACTATAAATTAGTTTAAACATAAAAATATTTTAAGATGAGGGATGTGTTCCACTCAATTTTGAGAAGTAATATATAAATGAATATATGGCTCATAATTATCTTAAATCACTTGCAGCAATCTAAATTACGGGAATCATCAATCCTCTTGGATCCAAAATCTTTGTTATTGGGGTGCATTTATTCTTCTCGCATGCGTCAACAATTTGATTCTTCTTTTCTTCCTCCACGTATCCTATCCCTTTTTTTTTTTTTTTGCAAAAATAATTGCCTTCCTTTGTTTCTTATCTTTTACTTGAAAAGCTTCCTTCACCCAAGCATTTCTGATTTGGGGAAAGAGAAATACGACCCACTGGCCACTACCCCAAGCAAGCCCAGGAAGAGATACTCTCAGAATTTTTTTTTTTTTAAATTTTCTTCTCAAAATCTCATCTTTTTCGTTAAATCAAATAATGAATAATTCATATTTCATATTTTATAAAATTAGTATCATACTATTATATAAATAGAAGAGAAAAGATAGATGCTCATTTTTTAAAATATTAAATCTGAACCATTTATTTTTTAATTCAACAATACAGATAAATTTATAGGAGAAAAAGAGATTCTAAAAGCATCAGACCCATGCAAGCCCTTCTTTGATCTTTCCCACTTTTAGATATCACTTCAAATTGCAGATTCCATTCCAAATATATTCAACCAAACGGCACTAAAATTTATATATGCAATATGTTTTATTATACCCTGATTTATCTTTATTTATAATACCATCTCTTTTCGTATCCATTGTGGGACCAGATATTTTTATCTACAAAGTTAGTTACTTTTTTTCATTATTCTAAGTATATAAGATATATAACTAATTTATAAATATTAAAAAATAATTAAATTATTTATTTACTAAAAATCTGTGTTAAGTTCTTTTAAAACATTTTTTAATTACTCGTATTGGGTATTACTCCATTATCAAATCTTTGAATATGCGCAACTAATAATGAGAATTAAAAAAAGAGTTATAAATTTAAAAACAAAATAAATATTATAAAACCGAAATACTTTTTTTGTTCCGTTATTTTATGCACCAGTTTTGACGTCATGCCTTGGGACTTTTTCCAGGGATCCTCTCCTCCTTCCCAACCCTCCCTACTATAGTAGCAGTTTTTTTTTTTTTTTTTTAATTTTTGAAACAAGAGTATTCCCAGATACCTGAGACTAATTTCTTTCATACCTTGCGCAGTTAAAGAGCAGCCCTCATAATAAGTACTCCTCTGGTCCTTAATATAGGACCCGATAGTTGAGTTGGTTTTGGTCCTAAATATAAGACCCATTTCTCATATTTGTCAATTTTCTCTAAATTACCCCTATAGATACTCTCTTAACCATAATCAAGTGAAAGAGGGAGATGATGTATTAAGAAAGATGGTTATGGTGTTTTAGGAAAAATGTGTCATATTTTTTATAATTAACTAACTTACCTAACTCTAATCAAATTAGTTAAATGAGTCTTATATTAAGGACCGGAGGAGTACTTTTTTTGAAACTCGAACTTGTATTTTCTTTCTTATGAGAGTGAGGCCGATACTATCTCAACCAAGAACTTACCTGTTGGCAGTGTTTTTTTAAATTTCATAAGTTCCAGAGCTTCAGTTTTAATAACTTTATTGGGGTTAATAGTGTAATATAAAATGGTTATGTTCAGGTAAAACCAAACCTAAGTTTGTAAAGGCAGGATCTACTTTTCATGCTTTAGCATTTTCCAATAAATTCGAATATAAGGTTCAATAAAAAATAATTTATCTTCTAGATCCTTATGAGTATAATTAAGAAACAAAGTTAACAGCAGAACGAACTAGATGTCGGGAAAACCAAATGAAAATTAATTAATCAAATAATGAACTAGAATGCGTGATAATTAAGCCTTTTGTAGGGCAATCAAAAGTGCATTCTATGGCCTGAGTCCTGAGCAATGAACATGGATGAACATTGCAAATTTGGCGCGTGAGAAAGGAAAGAAAATGAAAAAGAGAGTTAAAAAAATAAATAAAAATAATTCATACTATTATTCTAAAAATAGCGAAAATAGATATTATTATGAATAATAGATATAAAAAAGATGTAATGAACATATAATTTTTTCCTCTTCCTATTACTTGAATCTTCTGACCCACCCCCCACTCCCCACACTTTGTTCAAAATTAAGATTCACCCTCATTTATACACGTAGAGTTATAAAACCCGTGAATAGTTTTTTATTTGATTGATGAGGATTTTCTCTTTCAAGATTAAGATTTAGAGCGTAAAGGGTTTTCATCTCTTCTAACATAAAATGACTATTTCCTCAGGATATAGAAATTAAAAGTAAAACCAATTTTGTGTGGCTTGAAATTAGATTGGAGGGCCATTTGAAATAGCTTATAAGTAATTTTTCAATCGTAATTTATAAAATACGAGGTAAATATGTGAAAAAAATTTATCTTGACTTACATAAAATACGCTTATACATACTAATGACCGTCGTTCCAAATAAGGTCTGAATTTTCCGAGTCCATCAGACTTTGGGCCTCGTCTGCAACCCTCGGCTCACTAGGGTAATTGCATCTCTCCTTTCGCCAGGGGAGATACTATTGCTAGGCCTGGGGCTTGGGGCACACACGAACTTGAAACTAAAAGAAGGAATAAAGAATCCACCCTGTTCGTTTTTATTATTAGTGTTCTTTCACAGAATTCATTCCTTATTTAAAGTTGATATTGATTAATATATATGTCCCTATGGTAGCATGGAAATGTCAGCAAACCTAACGTTTGATTCATTTTTATTTTTTAATTATGTGAAACGCAAAGACCGTGTTCCTTACGCTTCAGATCATACTTATACCTTTAACAATCTCATTAATAAAGAAAAACTCAATTGCCAAGCGGCAACGAGCAGACACATTGTTAAATTACCTTTCGTGTTTTTTATATTTATAAATTTATAAGTCATTGATCATCAAATTACTCTCTTTTCCAAGCATATACATGCACTCTGGCAAATTTTCTTTTTTCTTTTTTCTTTTTGCTTTGCATGTCTTGTCAGTAGTTCAAATTAATATTTATTATACCCTTTTTCACTTCATCAACTTGCGTGATTGTTAGATGAGTATACCCTTATTTATTAAATTTATTATATTGTTCCCTTATTAATTTTTTTCATTACATCCTTATAACTATAATATATTCATGTTATCGATTGCATTTTGAAAGAGAAGGAGCGGAGTAGGTGCATGTTGCATGATTGCTGGATGATCCCTCATCTTGCCAGGGCAGGGATATAGACGAGAAGGAGGCAATTTTATTTTTTTTGTTATCAAAAGACAATTTCAATCAAACAAAGTAAAATAATTACAAAGAAAATAACAACAAGCGTAAATATTGAAGTGTAGCTTGAGCGAGAGAGTAACATCCATAACACTACCATTTTATAGGTGTTTTTAAGACAGGAACAGGGCACAAAAGTTGTTGTTTTATTATCATTATTATTCATATAATAAATAAATAAAGGGAGTCTTTTGATTGTGAAGCATTTGCAGTTGGGCTTTGTTGTGATTTGCACATTGATTGTTGAATGGAACTCGTATAACGGATTACCTCTAATAGGAGGATACTTATGCTTTAACAAAAAAAAAAAACTCCTATAACGGGAAAAAAATATTGGAACTCAGAAATTCTGAACCTGCATGAGGGATCCAAAATGATCAAAAGCCTCACACTAGTACAAAAATAACGTTTTTTTTACACTCAATTAATTTTCTTATAACTTGATCAAATTATGAGGGGGCCAATTTAAACAAAATAAACTGTAAAAAATTAATTTAAATTTAAAATAAACTATAATGATCTGATTTAATTTGTCTTAGTAAATATAAGATTGTTATACACAATAAATAAATAAATGTATAAGATGAGTTCGAGAAAACAGAAAAGAAAAGGGCAACTCAATATTCTCATGTTTCAAATAAAGCATTAAATTGGTAGAATTTTTGAAATTTGTCCTCATTAAAGATTTATTTACCTTTTTAACGAGAATTAAATAAAGGTAAGATTAAAAACAATCATTTAATACTCTACAAGTGACTTATATTTAAGATTAAAAGTTTGTTCATATAAGTAACTTGTAATAAAGAGAAGAGTGGTTCAGGATATCCGTTCCACATTTAATGTGGTTTTTACATTAATGACCTCATGCTGGTTGGACATCTGTTTATTTCCAGATATGCTTCCAAAGCTCAAAGCAAGCCCACATGCACACCGTTATTATTTGGAGTTGGACTCCACTTGAGGTATTGGGCTTCTGAATTTTTGCGACCTGGTCTATATGGGTCTTGAGCTCAAAAATAATCGTAGAAATTCAAACATTTGCCTTAAGGCCCGTTTGACTTGCTGCAAACTTGTCTCAGGAAACAGAAATGGAAACGAAAACCAATTTCTCATTATTTGGTTCATTTGAAACATGCTTCTTTTCCCCATTTGGGGACTAGAATTTTTCCCAATTTTTGGGAATCAAATGGCAAGCATTGAGCTTAAAGATTGAAAGTAGCTCAATGCTAATTCATTATGGCGGCCCAGATTGAATTGTCCAAGTCCATCAAACACTGGAATGCCGTTTGGAGAGGCAATTGTATGCCTGCTTCAGGCTCTGCTTTTCGCCAGAGAGGAAAGCTTAGCGTGCATTTGGAAGGCCGTTTGAGGAGGTAAACGTGCATGAGAAAGTGTGAAACGTGAGTGAGTAATTTATTTAATGATGATGCATTGTTTGGATTCAAGTTAGAGGATAAATACACGGTCATGGCTTCATGTGTCGTAAAATATACTAGATCATTCCTTTTGGCATGGGAAGTTCAATTTACCATAACCAAGTTATTAGACTTTGAAACAGGTAAAAGAAGAGTCTCAGGATGGATTGGAACATGGTAATTATGAAAGCACTAAAACTACCAACAGTTTTTGGTTTATGCTGTTAAATTCTTCATATGGAAAAGAAAAACTTAACATAATTCATGAGTTCTGTGATCTCATTGTCTGCAAAATGTATAGATTGACAATGACTGCAATTTTTTTATTTTATTACATATTTTCTTTCTTTTCTATTTTTTAAGGAAAAAAGATGCAGTCTCAAGTGTTGGGTCTATAAGAAACATGTCGAATATGAAGTTCACAAAGGCTAAATAATGAGGATGATGCCTACATGCGGCCAATTGGTAGATCAAAAGATTGACTGCGGTATTTTAGAAGCGTCTGATAGGACTACTGCACTCTATCAAAAATTCATATCAGAAGTTTTGGGCAGAGTAGGAGTCAAAGTAAATTTTGCAGATGGATGCTTAGTGGCTTTGGAGGAGATGAAATCAGATTTTAAGGATTGGTACTCATCCATCTGCAAAAATTATAAAGAAAAATCAAATGATCATTGGTGTAAACATATTGAATTTGATTTGAAGAAGTTACTCAGGTAATTGCAAGGTACAAAGACTGATCGGGACACTGGTTCAAGGATTAGTAGGTCAGATTAGGATCAACTCATAGTCAAACTGGTCATATTAAAAATAAGAAAATTTAATTCATGACAACAAAATATAATAACATTAATAATCAGTAATAACAAAATATAAAAAAATAGAACAATAATTTAATTATAATAATAACAATATAACTGTACTATATTAAGATTCTTCATTTTTAGTATTATTTAATCACTAAAATTAAAAATATTATATTTGGTATAAAAATATTTGGTTATAAAAAATATTTATATTTAATTATAAAAATATTTTAATAAAAATAATATTTAGAAATTTCCAGCAAAAGTCTTACATGTGTGTGTGTATATGATATGCATTGCAATACAGAAACTCCATCACTTGTCTTTTAACCGGACTTCCCTCCTATTTTTTTTTAATTTTATAATATGCATTTATATGTCCCTTGGGGAACATCCGATAATATACATTTATATATCATGGGGGATAAAAAAAATCACTTGTAAGGTTAAAGATCGCAAGGCCATAAAAAACCGAAAAACAGAAGTTATGCTATGCCACTCATTAATGCTTTAATCTTTGGCCGTCTTTTTTTTTTTTTTTATAATTGGTTTTTGAACAGAGGATCCTTCTTCTTTCCTCTCTTTTTTCCTTCGTCCCTTATCTTTTATCTCTCTCAATCTGAGCTAATCTTTGTCTCTTTCCTTCTTCATGTTCTCACTTCAAGCTTCCTTCGCCGGCCATGTTCTTTCCGTCATTCAGGTACTCTCATAGTCCCTTGCCCTCGATCATCTCTCTAGTTTTTTTTCTTACCAGAAACCCACCCACACTCCTTTCTCTATTATTTGGTACTTTCTATCTTTGTCTCTCTCGTTCATGACCAGCAGAAAAAATATACACTAACCCAGATAACCCACCTCGTGGGTTATCACCGGTTTACACAGGTTCAAACCGAGTGACTACGGTTTCCTACCTTCCTGGTTGGAAAACCAAAGACCGTTGACTGGTTGACCTGTTTTCAGTGTGAACCGGTTGGCCCGGTCTGATTTTTTAAATAATTAAATTCTTTCATTTAGACATGATGATTGTAATTCTCCTCCGATTCAATAGCATGTAAGACGAGTTTGAGAATCCTCTTATCCATATATTCCACACGCAACATGTGAAACAATTGACTTAGTAACAACCAGAGTCTTTGTCAATGTAGAAAAGTACTACGTTTTGGCGTCCTTATAAAAAAATAAATAAATTCTTTCACTAATTTTAATAAAATTAATTGAAAATTATATTTTAACATTTTGATTTGAATTCATCGACGTATAATTCCCCTTGATTAAATAAAGCTATCAAATTGTTCAACTTTAACCTATTGACCAATTTAAAAAGTCATTTTTAAATTTTATCGTTATCGTTCAAAAACGAGAAAAAAAAAAGCTCCAACTATTTACCCCAAGTCATGCGTTATGACAATGAGTAATCTTTTGACGAAGAATTGATATTAGATTGTTATAGCTCCAATGTTTGTAATTATATGTTTAATAATTAATCAATATTTGCATGATGTTACATTGTTCTGGTTTATTACATTGAAATATGATTAATTGAGTATCTGATATGTTCAATTAAAATGTAAATTCATAATTATATAGAAAATATATATTATATAAAATTTTTTTCTTTCATATTTATTTTTAGGTTACATTATTTTGATTAATTATAAATTTAGACTATTTTAACTAATTCAGATGGGATAATGTCCAATTTTGTTCCGGAAGTTGTGGCTTAGGAGCTGTGGATATCTGCAAATTTTTTTAAGAAGCAATATTACTTCCAAAGTGTTAAAAATGTAGCAATGTTGCTCCACCCATTAACAAAATTAATTTTGATCGTTAGTAGACCAAATTTTGTTGAGTTGGCTCTGACACATAGAACTTAATGCCATGTATTACTCACCTATCATGCCACCTAAGCATCATCTTCCTATCACCCTTGGACTCATTGAAATCTTAGCTCTGCCGCACCTCCTCCTTGTTGGCAACACCTGTGAAAATAAAAAAATATGGTTCGGTCGTATTTGAGAATATTGTCTTTAATGCTATGTTTGGATGAAGAGAAAATAAGGGTGGGAGGAAAAATATGAAGGAAAATAGGAGAATAAGTGGTTTTTCCCCCCCCTTTTTGGATGAGAGAAGAAAAAAAAGCCGAAAAGAAAATAAGATGGGTTTCATATCTCATTTTTCTCCTAACTTTTCTCTCTCCATATGGAGAGAAAATGAGAAGAAAACAAATTTTTCCTTCCCTCCTCTTACATATATTTTTTCAGCAAAATAATACCTTTTTTTCATTTTTCACTTTATTTATTATTGTCATGTTTTTTTTTTGGCGTTTGCTTGATTGAAAAATAAAATAACTAAAATTATAAAAATCCTTCTAAAATCAATTGAGAGAGAAAATAAATAGAGTTGTTGTTTTGGTTTTTTTTAGCATTACAATAGACAAATGTTATTTATTTTTTTTTGACAAAATTATTTGATATTAAAATATAATAACATGATAATATATCTTTATCAAATAATTTGATTTAAAATATTTGATTATGTTAATGAAAATATGGTTTTTTATTATGATATTTAATTTGATTTTAATCAAGACACATTTTGGTATAATAGTAAGGATATTTTAGTCATTCACATATTTACTTTTTTTTTTGTTTTCTCTTGTCCGTCGAAATATGAGGAGTGATAATATTTTTTCTCCAATTTTTTTTTCTTATTTTCTCTTCTCTCATTTTCTTTCCTCTTAATTTTTCTTCCTATCACAGAGGATAAGAGTTATTCCACCACACAAGGTTAGAATAAAAAATGATACTTAGGATTAAACGAATCCTTTCGATATAGAGCAGGGTGACAACACAGCATAAATTTAAAACTTAGGAGAACAAAGAAAGAAGAAGAGAGCTCAAGGATAGAACTCAATGCACTTTGATCATGTACTATGCATTGCCTTTTATAGGCAGATAATGTGTGACCATTGGGCTCCCATAATAGTGATTAAAGACGGTCTTAATGATAGTTAAAAGGGCCTTTTTTAAATAATCAATTAAGGTGAATTAAGATATTTTAAGGCCATTAAATATGGTGAAAGAATAAAACTGACCGATTAAAATATATAAATGCTTTAATAGTCATATTTAACGGTCAGTTTTAAAGAGTCATCTCTTTAGTCATTATATTAGTTCAAGCTCACATCTTAGTAAACATTAAGGTTTTCTTAATATTAACTAATATGGAACTTTTTTTTAGACACTTAGCCACTAAAATCCCAACACTTCTTCCCAAGCCTTCACCCATCTCATCTCACAATAGTTAATCTTCCTTTCTTTTTCGCTCCTTATAACCCAAAAAACTTCGTATCTGCTTCGTCAAAGCGAAATGTCTATAGAGGCTGTGGTCTTTCCGCAAGATCCATTCAACTATAGTTACATGTTAGGACTTGGTCATGGTTTAGAAGCAGAGCAAGAGAGAGGCTTCGCTGGGATCACAGGCAGAGTGAATTGAGATTATTCTTTGGTGCCGCAAGATGTGAAGGAGTCATGGGATGATCCACATTGCCATGTAACGTAATCGCTGCGAGCAGATAAATGAGTACCTGGCCGTGCTCCGATCCTCGATGCCTCCTTCTTATGTTCAAAGGGTCAGTATAATTCTCACTCTTTGCTTCATTTCCTTCTTCTTTGATCCGTATCCAAATTCATTACTTCTTTTCGTTTGTTATGTCCCGAAAGCAGGGTGACCAAGCCTCTATAATTGGAGGCGCCATTAACTTCGTAAAGGAGATGGAACAACCCATTTTTTGTTGTTTCGTAATTGCTCTGTTTTTAAGTACTAAGTACAGGGGTGCTCGACAACTACAACTGTATATGCTATAATCTCTTCGAAGCTGTTCATCACTATTGTTTTCGTTTCCTTTTTATTGCATACCAGATCTTATTATATATTATGAATCCTAATTACATATTACTAATCTAAAGTTGCATGTACCTGATTCCAATTGTAGATTGAAGATATCTAGTTACATATAATATCTTATTGTATATCACGGATCCTAATTATATATCATTGATCTAAATGTGAATATTACCGATTCTAATTGTATATATATTACTATTTTCATAAATAAATTTCTTTGTGTAACACTCAAACAAATTCATATTTGCAAATTAACATGATAGAAAAAGGATTCATCATATGCAATTAGCATTTGTAAATAAGAATTTGTTTGTGAGCCACAAAGGAATTTGTTTATGTAAATAGTACTCCTCTGATCCTTAATATAGAACCTAATTGTTAAGTTAATTTTGGTCCTAAATATATGACCTATTTCTCATATTTATCAATTTTTTTTCTAAATTACCCTTATAGATACTCCTTCAACTATAATCAAGTAAGTGAGAGAGGGAGGATATTAAAAAAGATGATTATAATGTTTTAGGAAAAACATACATATTTCTTGTAATTAACTAACTTAGCTAACTTTCTTAATCTAATCAAATTAGTTGAATAGATCTTATATTAAGGACCGGAGGAGTAGCATATATACAATTAGATCAACAATATGCAAACTTGGGTCAATGATGTGCAATTAGGGTCCGTAATATGTAGTAAGGTCTCATATGCAACTAGATATTCAAAATATGCAATTAAAATTATGCATACACAACCTGGGATCAACAATATACAATCAGGATCCATGATATGCAATAAGGTCTCCCATGCAACTAGATATCCACATATGTAATTATAATCACCGATATACAATTTTGGATAAATTATATGCAATTAGGATTCGTAGCATGCAATAAGATACCATATACAACTAAGTATTCACAATATGCGATTAAAATCATCAATACTCAACCCCGCGGGATTAGGTCAGCTGGCTAGGGCTGTTCTAGCTTAACCACGGATCTCGAGTTCGAGATGTGGGAACGCAGCACTCCAAGGGGCCAGGGGACGCTGTCCAAAAGGATCCTTGCAAGCCCCCGAATCCGGACTAGTCTGGGGTCGCTGTCACGGCTGAAAGACGCCTATTTCCCTGGGATACCGGATGAAGTAATCCAAAAAAAAAAAATCATCAATACTCAAGTTTGGATCAATAATATGCAATTAGGATTTGTGATATACAATAAGATATCATATATAATTAGAATTCATGATATGCAAATGAGGATACGTCATATGCAATTAGAATTCGTAATATACAATAAGATTCCATATACAATTAAGTATCCACTATAGACAATTAAGATCCGTGATATGTAAATAAAGATCTGTCATATACAATCAGCATATGTTGGTAGAACATAGGTTTTTTTTCTACCACACTTATTGGTACTTGAGGGACTTACGCCTTTGAATTTGTTGCAAGTCTCATTTCTATATTAATTTGTTAAATAGGGATTTTTAACCAAATTTTGTCAATAAAAATCGCCTGTAAGGTTAAAGATTATAAGGCCATAGAAAACCGAAGAACAAAAGTTATGCAAGGCCCGCGGCATAGTGTCTTTTTTTTTTTTTTGATCTGATGCGGCATAGTGTCTCAATCCTAGGCATAGACCTATTAATTCTTTGATCTTTAGCCATCTTTTTTTTATTGGTTTTTGAACAGAGAATTCTTCTACTTTCTTCTCTTTCTTTTTTCTTTCCTTCTATTTTATCTCTCTATATCTAAACTAATCTTTGTCCCTTTCCTTTTGTCATTTTCTCGCTCAAGCTTCTTTCCTTATTTGTGAAACTGTTTTAAAACACTCATGACTACGTTTTGCGTAAATTGAGATGAAACTTATTTTTTATATTTATCTTATATTTTGTAAATTATGATTAAAAAATTATTTATAAATTATTCTAAACAGGTCCAATATTCTATCCATTATTCAGGTACTCTCATAGTCCCTTTCCCTCTATCACCTCTTTCCTTTTTTTTCTTACCAGAAACCCACCTACTCTTCTCTCTCTATTATTCAGTCCTTTTCCTCTCTGGCTCTCTCACTCTCTCCCCCTCTCTTACTCATGACCATTGGAAAAAAATAGACATTAACCCGGATAACCCACCTCACCTAGCAGCTGGATTATTATTGGTTTATGCTGGTTCAAAGCAAGTCACTCTAGTTCTATACTTTCCTAGTTCAAAAGCCAAGTTAGACTAGATTATTGGCCGGGTGACTAGTTTCTGATACTGGTTTGGTCCGGTCTTTCGAATCATGAGTAATTAAATTTTTTTATTGAGACATGATTGTAATTCTCCTCAGATTCACTTGCATGTAAACTAGTTTGAGAATCTCTTGTCCATATATTCCACATACAAATTTCATCCTCATCACAATTCTATTCACATGTGAAACACTTGAATTGGTAACAACCAGGGTCTTTGTCAGTTTAGAAAATTACTACGTTTTGGCATTCTTATAAATTCTTTCACTAATTTTAATGAAATTAATTGAAAATTATATTTTGACATTTTGCCTACTGTTTACCCAAAGTCATGCGTTATGACAATGGATAATCTTTTGACGAAGAATTGATATTAGATTTTTACAGCTCAAATGTTTGTAATTACTATCTCCATTTTTAATATAAAAATTTGTTTGATTTTTGTTTTGATAATAAATATAAGATCTTAATTCATTTTGTCACTCATATTTATCTTTTGTTTTTCAAGATATTCCTTGTAATAGTAGTAGTTTTAGTCAATACACTTGATTAGTAAGGATATTTTAGGAAAGATAATATCTATTAATTACAAATAACTAACATAATTGATTTCTTTAATCTATTTAAATTAGCCAACTAGATTTTATATTAAGGACCAGAGGTAATATATGTTTAATAATTAATCAATATATATTATATAAAAAAATTTTCTTAAATATTTGTTTTTTAGGTTACATTATTTTGTTTAATTATAAATTTAAACTATTTTGACTAATTCAGATGGGATAAGGGCCAATTTTCCTCTGGAAGTTGTCACTTAGGAGCCGTGGGTGGCAAAAAAATTTTTAGGAGCAATATTGCCTCAAAAATTTTAACAACGTAGCAATATCACCCCACCTACTAGCAAAGTTAATTTTGACAATTAGTTGACCCAATTTTATTGAATTGGCTCTGATAGATAGGAGTTAATGCCATGTGTTACTCACCTATCATGCCGCGTGAGCATCATCTTATTATCACCACCACACTCGTTGAAATCCAAGCTCCACTGCACCTCCTTCTTCCCAAACCTTCAACCATTTCATCTCATAATAGTTAATCTTCCTTTCTTTTTCGCTCCTTATAACCTAAAAAACTTCTTATCTGCTTCGTCAAAGCGAAAAATGGCTACAGAGGCTGTGGTCTTTCCGCAAGATCCATTCAACTATAGTTACATGTTAGGAATTGGTCATGGTTTAGAAGCGGAGCAAGAGAGAGGGTTCGCTGGGATCACAGGCAATGTGAATTTTGATTACTCTTCGGTGTTGCAAGATGTGAAGGAGTCATGGGATGACTCACATTGCCATCTAACTTAATCGCTGCAAGCAGATGAGTAAGTACCTGGCCGTGCTCCGATCCTCGATGCCTCCTTCTTATGTTCAAAGGGTCAGTATAATTCTCACTCTTTGCTTCATTTCCTTCTTCTTTGATCCGTATCCAAATTCATTACTTCTTTTCGTTTGTTATGTCCCGAAAACAGGGTGACGAAGCCTCTATAATTGGAGGCGCCATTAGCTTCGTAACAGAGCTGGAACAACCCATTTCTTGTTGTTTCGTAATTGCTCTGTTTTTTAGTACTAAGTACAGGGGTGCTCGGCAACTACAACTGTATATGCTATAATCTCTTCAAAACCGTTCATCACTATTGTTTTCGTTTCCCTTTTATTGGCCTCTTAACGCCCTGACAGGCTGACACTATTTTCATGTTCGCAATAATTATGCATCAAGCCCAAACAATCTGCATACTCAGATTGAAAGAAAGTCGGTGGCTGGAGCTCTTGGAGCGACAGGAGTGGCTCTTGTTCCAGCAAACTAATGAGACCCATTTCGATCGAGCTAATAAACAAGGGATGTGAATATTCTCACCTAAGATTTCTTTCCATTCAAGGTAATCAGTAATGTTCTTATTTGTTTAAGGAATGAGCAAACATTTGAAAAATGAATTCTTGTATTTCCTTTCCCACGAGTTTTATCACAAAGAATAATAATTAAGATTGCACTTTTCTTTGCGAGCTTTTTAAATGGACTAAAGGCAGGTTTTTGCTCCTGCAATCTCATGCTGTATCTTAACTTCTCTTTCCTTTTCTCAGTTGTCAGCTTATTATTATTAAGAAACTAAGGCGTCTTGCAAATTTGAACAGGTGAAGGTAGAGGATATCTGAGTGTTTGTCGGCGTAATACTGTGACATAAAGATTGGAGATAAGTGTGCTACGTTTTTAATACTTTCGGGACACTATTACTTCTAAAAAGCTTTCAGATGGCCATAGCTCTTAAGCAACAACTTTCAGGATAAAATTGAATCTTATTCTACGTCAGATATAATATCCTCAATCAAAACACGTACACCAAAAAAGAATTTAATAATCATATGTACAGTTAAAGTATACGTTTGATTGCCTATTTAATACTATTACTTCTCCGGCTCTGTAATATAAGACCCATTTAACTAATTTGATTAGATTAAGAAAGTTAGATAAGTTAGTTAATTATAAGAAATGTAACACGTTTTTTCTAAAACATCATAATCATTTTTCTAAATACCACATCTCTCTCTTCTATTTGATTATGATTGAGGGAGTATCCATAGGGCTAATTTAGAGAAAACTGATAAATATGAGAAATGTGTCTTATATATAGGACCAAAATTAACTCAACAATTGGGTCCTCTATTGAGGATTGGAGGAGTAATATTTAATTTAGACTTCGAGTTTATAATGCATATATTTAGTCATTTAATCTAAATATTATTAGTTTCATTTAATGAAAAATACCAACTCAGAAAATTTAAATGGTGGCTGAATGATTAAATGTCCCAAAAGAATGCTTAAATTTTAATCTTTTAATATAATTAAATGATTAAATTAAGCATTTGAATAAATTAAAAGACTAAAATTTAAGCATGCTTTAATAATTGATAAACCATTTAAATTTACTACATCAATATTTTTCATTAAATGAGACTAAGGTGTTGAGATTAAAGAATAAAAAATGTATAAAGAGGCTATAAGCCGAAATTTCATGTAAAATTAGAGAACCAAGCATATACTTTAATCTTGTAAATTTGTGCAAACTGCGGGATTGTTTTGAAGTGTCAGGCCAAAATACAAACATCCAAAACGATTCTGACATTAATATTAGTTAGTTGACTAAGTCAATTATCAATTTTTCTTAATTAAAACATAATTACAAAATAAAACGGTGATGCAGGAAAGGGTCGCTCAAAATTGACTTTTCAACAAATTAAACAAGAGTGGCAGGAACGAAGAAGATAAAGATGAAAACAAGAACAAAACTATAATTCTCTTTAATTATTTACACGTACATAATAATCAATGTATCAGCGGCCGGAGGAGGCAAATGGTTCCGTGAAAGTCAAATAAGCAATAGAAGCATGGCTAATAGGAAAATTAGAGGATAATAAAGAACATGCTCGACGGGACCAGCCACCTAAATTTCTGGACTTGATTAAATCCAACAAGTTGTCAGGCAACTGAGAATCTCCATCTAAGAATTCCACAATACTAGATAACGTAGGCCTAGCTGAAACAATAGGATGTGAACATAGCAAGCCAAGTTTGAGAACCAATTCAGCTTCATCCACTTCATATGCATCCCCCAATCTGCTATCAACTGCTTCACAAATGTCTCCTTGATCCCAACAATCCATAACCCATTCCATCAGCAAAACTTTCTCCGGTGAGGTCTGAGTTTCAACCGGCCTTCTTCCACAAGCAATCTCCAATAACAACACCCCAAATGAATATATATCGGTATATGTGTTTGATTTTCCTCTTTGCACAATTTCTGGGTCCATATAGCCTGGAGTTCCTGCTACAAGAGATGTTTGAGGATCATTTCCATGGTCACATAACTTAGCCAGACCAAAATCTCCGAGTCTAGCATTCATGTTGTTGTCCATTAGTATATTGGCTGGCTTGATGTCTCTGTGGATAACAACTTGAACCCATTGGTGATGAAGATATAAGAGTGCAGAAGCCACATCTTTGATGATCTTGAACCTTTGTTTCCAGTCGAGTGTGTTGTTGTTGGGCAGGCGGTAAAGGAACTTGTCTAGACTTCCATTAGGCATATAGTCATAAACTAAGAATAGTTCTTTTCCTCTTCTACAATAGCCAAGAAGTCTCACCAAGTTTGGATGCCTGAGACGGCCGATAGTTGAGATTTCTGCCACAAATTCTCTCATCCCTTGTTTTGAATCATGAGAAATTCTTTTCACTGCAATTTGAACATTGGACAATGGGAGAATTCCCCTGTATACTCTTCCAAAACCTCCTCTTCCAAGAAGTTGGCTCTCTCTAAACCCTCTTGTTGCAACGAACAAGTCCTTGTAGGTAAACCTATGAGGCCCATACAAGACTTGCCATTCTTCAACAACTTGAATGAATTTTCTCCTCCGTACAATCAAAAGCACACCATAAATAATCAAGACTAGAAGGATAACTGCACTTGCTGATGATGATAATATAATTATCAACATTTTCTTGTCTCCTTTCCCGACCCTTTCATTTGGATCTAAAATTACTCCAGGAATGTCAGGAAGGCGAGAAAGTTTAATCTCCTCAGCTTGACCATTCATCCTGAAACTCCAACCCAATATATAATGAGATGAATTTGACCCGGTAGAGGATGTGAATCCAACATACATAAACTCAAAGAAATAAGCAGAAAGATCTCTTTTCAGTGTGACAAGAGGGGTCTCAGGTTTAGGCATGTTTATTGGATGAATTGTAATACTGAGTTTCTGATCTGTACTATTATATTCAACCCAAACCTGAAACGGTTCTCCACTCGTAAGATCTATCTGTCTGAAAAGACCATGATCAGTATAGTAACCTGCAGAAGATTTATTGACGGAGTCCAACCCATTAATATCAATCCCGAGATGGTTATCATCCATATCACCAAATTGAAAATCCTGGTCAGTGTCAAGCTCTATTGCCACAATATGATCGGAACTTTCACCATTGGAGGTGGCGTTGAACAGGCCAAGATATTGGTTTGGCTGAGCTCCAGGAATACCCTTGGTAGGCGAGATAGCGAAGGCGAGTCCATGGCCGAGAAATTGAGGATCGGTGGCTACTATTGCAAAGATAAAAGTGGTGGAGAAAGAGACGACAGGAGTAGTATTGGAATTCTTGAATGGAAGAGGAAGATTGTAAAAGACTTGCCCGGCTTCACTTAGGCCACCATCGGCATATATTACACTTGCTGACATGTTGGAATCTTCGAGTTCTTGATTACTGCCTGCTCCCAACTTGAAGTATCCATCAAACAAGAATTCGACATCACTTGTGTTCTTGTTGTCTGAATATGCTATGTTCAGGGACAAATACAGCAAGAAAATGGTGATAGACATGGTGGGATTCCTTGAAACTTTGGAAGTTTCCATTTTCTGGTTTGAAGAGAATGGATTCATTTTCAACCAAAGCTTTCATACGTGGGGTTTAAAGCTACGACTCATTAACGACTTCAATTTGTAGGCTCTTTCTTTTCAATATCATTGTTTTTCTAAACCAACCCATTTCGTCTGACGATTCAATTTAATAGAGGATCATAGCCATGAGAAGTTTCATGTTTGAATGTCTTTTCAAGGTCAAAAAATTTCTAAAATATTGGAGTAGACTAAGCAATTAGTGGTTACTAATGGGCCATGTTTAATTTTTGTGACAGTGTTAAACGTAATATTTTTTCTTTTTCATTTGGCAGGTATCACACGATTAGATTTAGATATGAATGAATAATAATGTCATTTTCGATCATTTAATATATATATATATATATATATATAGTCTATTAGGTGGAGCAAATTTCTTCTCAAGTGGGAAAAAGTTTTAAATTATTATTGATAATTGACGCAGCCAGCACGTTATTATATATAAGAGGGCCAAAACCCAAATGTTAGTTTATATGATGTGAAAGGGGAGATGAGGATATTCTATATAGCAGTTGTCTGTGGAGGGTTCTCAAGCATAGTCTCCCTTTCCCCCTCTCATTAATAATTAATCACTGGGCTTATTATATGATTCAACTTAATTGTTGCAGAGTATACTCCACGTACAACAGACCATAATTAGTCTCCTTTAAGGTATTGAGAGTGAAAAATAGAAATATCTTAATTAGGTTGCTATATTATTTATGATGAGAGATTATATTCAAACTCCTATCAACTTTGAGATCATTCTCATCACTTGATCTGTTTAGGATTAAATTATATGTTTGGTTATTTAAGGCCACATCAAATTTCATTACAGACCCTTACATTTAGAAGGTATATTTTGCCACCCATATATCGATCTTAATAACATTAGTCTAATTTGATGGAAAATACTAACTCAGTAAATTTAAATGATAACTTCCAATTAAATACTAACAAACCATTATGCTTAATTTTTAATTTTTTAGTATAATCATTTTTCTATTATAAAATTTAAGCATGCTTCGTTGGCACTAATACAATCATTGTATACTTCGGGCTTTATTTAGTTGATAATTGTAAATTTAATGGTAATTTAGTAGTAGCGTTTTGTAACTGCTGCAATATTTTTAGTTTTTTTTTTTTTAAATATGTAGTGATTGATTGCCGAGCATAATTAATCACCTTCAGATGTTGAAAGCTTAGAGATATCTTAATTACATTGCAGTATTTACGAGATGAGATTCAAACCCCCTAGCCACTTACTTAAATGATTGAAATCCTTATCACTTAGTTGTTGATTTATTTAATTGATTATTTGAATTAATTTAATTTTATCCGTTGTGTCGATGAAAACTATTCCAAGTCAACCTGTGAAGGCAAGTTTTTTTATGTTTAAGAATGAAAAACCATTTTTCTAGGCTCTAACAAAATCGTTGATTCATCCTTAAGTATTGGCTTCGAGTGGTTGACTTTCAATGCATTACTTGTCCCAAAAAAAAAAAACTTCAACTCATTAAGGTCAAAAGCAGCCATGGGTACTATTTTTCATGATTGAAATACCGAGTCTCTCCAGATATCTGTGTGTGTGTGTGTGTGTTTACTTCTATAGTATTTATCAGCATTTTATCACACACACATATATATAGAGAATACAAAACTAACTAAATTTGACGGCTCCTCCCCGGCCATCACATTCAAGAGGGAAACCCACTTTTTCAAAATTGTTAAATCAACCCCAAGCTTAAAGGGGGAATTAATATTTTCATGATTCCTTAAAAATAAATAATGAAATAAAAAGTGAAACACAACAAAGTAAAGTCACAAAATTGCCTACTACTTCCTATCTCAATTATAAGATATCGTTTGTAGGTTATAAAAAAAATTTTATAATTAGGACTAGAACTAATATTACTGTTTAAGAGGCCCCAAAAAGATTTGAAATCTATTTTGTACGTCAGCAGCACCAACAGCAGGAGTAGTCTACTCTAACATAACATGCATCATGAAGCAGACTTTGGATCAAGTTGAACAGTAAGGGAGAAACATATTCTGCTGCATTTATTTTACTTATCTTAGGCAAATATCAGCATTAATGATGATTCGAAATAGATTTATTGGCTTGTTTTGGACTTGGATTTAATTTTGAAATTGAAAGTCGACAGTTTATAACTCAAATGACACCTCATATATCCTTTCATACGGAAGGTAGGAGCTTATAACTCAGTTGATACCTCATTCCTCCTTTCTTAAAAAAGATTGTAGGTTTTACTCCCTCTATCCCTTATTGTAAAATTTATAAAATATCAAATTGTTATTTAAAAATAATAAATATATAAAAATATATTTTTTAAATATGTCTTTATTTATAAATAGGTTGGTGAGAGTGAAAAAAAATAATAAAAAATAACAAGGAATATATTAATTAAAGATAAAATAAATAAAAATACATTTTATATTCAGATAAACTCAAAGTAAATCTAATAAAATATGACAAGTTAATTCAAAAATTTGAATTTTATAATAAAAACACACGGACTGTATCATAATCAAAGGTGTGTGCGTTTGTCCTTGATCACTCTCTTCCTGTACATTTTGAGGCGGACGGTGACGAATGACAGTAGGCTTGTTTAGCCTGTTATTGTATGCCGGGTTTTCATTTATTGACTTTTAGTTATCATTTAAAAAAAAAAAAAAGGGTGTGTGAGTGTGCAACATGTGGATGGGTTAACGTATTACTTACTCAAATTAAAAGTAACAATTTTGAAAGCAGCCCATCCAATGAACACGCGTCGGTGTGTTCCGCGTTGCACGGTTTTCTATTACGTTTGAAAAAGGATGTGGGCCACGCCCTGTCACACTGAATAGGGCCGGCAACCTTATTGCGTGGCCTTGTATTTTTTTAATTTTATTTCTATTTAATTTTTAGTAGGATAGAGTTTCCTTACTCATTTTTGGGTTAATATTGTTTTTAAGTCCTGAAAAGTTGACATTATTTTAGTTTTGGTTTCTGAAATTTAATCCCATTTTAATTTTGGCTTTTGAAATTTGAAGTCAATAAATTTTGTCTTTAAAATTTGACATCATTTTAGTTTCACTTAAAATTTTTGTCCCTAAAATAAAAACCATAACCAAAATGAAATTAAATTTTAAAAATCAAAATGAGATGTTTTAAATTTTAGGGTTCAAAACCACTTGAGTTTCTTCCCTACTAAGTATTCCCTTCTTCCTTTCGTCGTCTAGTCTCCCCTTTTCTTCTTGCTTTTCTCCCTTTTCTCTAGTCTCTATACTTCTTCCCTTCTTTGTTATCCATCTTCTCTCTTTAACATTCCCCATGTTGGATCATATGGAGAAGCTAACTGAGCACCAATCTTCCATATATAATTAAACACTAACATCTGACGCCTTCCGCTCAATCTTCCAAATGATCGGCCTTAGTTAGTTAAATTTATTCCGGCCCATACAAGTCTTAGAGAGGCTCTGATTGTCTGTGCCCAGAAAGTTGGCACGCAATAGATTCATCACATATTATTGTGTTCTTATTTATAACTCACTTATATTCTAAACCTACAAACCAATAAACGCATGAACTAGATAACTTTTTCTATATTTGTCCTTATTAAAGAAGGAGTATTAAAAAAATGTTTTATATTTTTTTTGACCTCTTTACTTTACCTTTTTCCTCATTTACTAAATCGAAAAGAGTGAAATTGAGAAAAACTCATTAATTAATTTACTAGTGACTTATAAATACAAACAGACTAATATAATGACAACAAGTAGTTGAACCAGGATGAGCATGCACTTTCAGTATTGAATTCAACATATCCACCTTCAATATAAAAGAATATCACAAGAAAGGTATTAACTCATTATTTTTTTAATGAAATTAAAGAAAAGCACCACAAGCTCTATGCCAAAATGTGCATGGCATCCTCAAGCAAAACTTTATCAGATATAAGAAATCGTTTAATTTTTATTTTGATATTAAATATAATATTTTAATTCACTTTGTCTCTCATATTTATTTATTTTTTTTTCAAAATAGTCTTCGTAATAATAATAATTATAGCCAATATACTTTATTAGTAAGGGTGTTTTTAAGGAAAAAAAATCTATTTATTACAAATAACTAACATAACAAATTTTCTTAATCTACTCAAATTACTCTACTAACTCTTATAGTAAGAATAAGATGTAGTATAAAATTTCATCTTAATCCTTGATGTACAAAGTATTATTTTAATCCTAATATCATTAAAAAATGTTAACATTAAAATTTATGTGTTGGCAAAACGACATTGAATATTCACATATCAAGTTTAATTTTTAAAATAATAATGATTATCACAAAAAAAAAAATCATTTGAGGTCATGGCTAAAAGATGAAAAGATAATGATACTTTTTAAAGTTAAGGTTCAAATTGAAATTATGAGAGGATGACATGTAATGTCTTGCCTTTACCTTATATCTCGTCCGTTGTCTTGTCCATCTATATTTTCCAGCTGCAAATTTCTTCCTCCTTACAAAGTCTATTTAAGTGGGAAACACTTGACTTATACTAACAACCAGAGGCTTCGTCAACGTAGGAAAAGTCGTCCAAAATAACTACCCTATTAAGATTTTTTTTAGTACTACGTTTCGATTTGATTTCATCAACATGTAATGAAATATCCAAGATTCACAATCCCTAAATTAGGTCCATGGACCAATTAGAAATTTGTTGAATTTACCAACTAGATTTGGAATATTCCTATTTCAGGTGCCTTTATATGAGATTTTTCCTTATTTATTGGTTAAAGCCACCCCCATCCGCGGTTGCAACTCTGACGACAAAAGGCGGCCATGGCCCCGACAACATGTTCATTACAAAAATTTTGTTATAAGTAACTAATGAGGACTTGTGAATTGTTTAATTAAACTTGTCAATCTATATGTGATTGACATACAACAACAAAACTTCTGCAATAAAATTGTAATTTTTAACAAATATTCATTGTTAATTCAATCACAAAAAATACTTATATATAAATTAACGAGTTCTATTTAGCAATTCACAAGTTTTCGTTAACTATTTATAACAAAACATTTACAATAATAAAGTTGTACTTTTTAATAAATCTTTTTGTTATTCAATTATAAGAAAGTTTATGAATTAATACACCTTTGTGGTTATTCACTCACAAACTATTGCAATAAAGTTACACTTTTCAATAAATTAATATACGTTATTCAATCATAAGATAGGTTTATTTGAAAATTAACGCATTCAATTTAGCAATTCATAAGTCCCCATTTACTATTCGCAACAAAACATTCACGATATAATTGCATTATTCAATAAACCTTTGTTAATATTCAATCACAAAATAATCTTAAAAATATACAAGTCAAATTTAGTGATTCACAAGTTCTCATTAACTATTCATAAAAAAAAAAAAATTGATATGAACTTGTCACCGGAGTACTGACCATTGTATGACTATCGCTATCGGATCTCTTCCAGTGCTTGGCAGAAATGGCTCTAAAGAAAACAAAGTGGTGACTTGGAAAAGGGAAAAATAAAAACAAAAAAGACAAAATACCTAGCATACGCAAATCCTGAATTAGATCTATAAATTAATTAATAATTTGTTGAATTTGCTAACCGGTTTAAGTTTTTTCTATTTTGGGTGGCTTTAAAGGGGATTTTCCCTTTCTTTCCAAATCAAAAATATAATTAGAAAAATAGACGCAATAAAGGGGCCCTCAAAGTTGAATAAACTCTAGACTTTTCAACATATAATAGTGGCACGAGCAAAGTAGATACATTAATTTTCTTGATTTACATATATAATTAATGTATTAGCGTCCGGAGCAGGCAAATGATTCTGTTAAAGTTAAAGAAGCCATAGAAGTTTGGCCAGTAGGAAAATCAGAGAATGATGAAGAACATACATGACTGGAGCAGCCGCTTAAGTTTCTAGCCTTGATTAAATCTGATAAGTTATCAGGCAACTGAGAATCTCCATCTAAGTATTGCACCACACGAGAAATAGCAGGCCTAGCTGAAGCAATAGGATGTGAACACAGCAAGCCAAGTTTGAGAACCAATTCAGCTTCATCCACTTCATATGCATCCCCCAATCTTCTATCAACTGCTTCACAAATGTCTCCTTTATCCCAACAATCCATAACCCATTCTATCAGCAAACTTTCTCCGGGGAAGTCTGAGTTTCCA
Organism: Neltuma alba; assembly: GCF_004799145.2. NCBI lineage: Eukaryota > Viridiplantae > Streptophyta > Magnoliopsida > Fabales > Fabaceae > Neltuma > Neltuma alba. Next base: position 53,571 of record NW_021637272.1, read on the forward strand.
CCGGCCTTCTTCCACAAGCAATCTCCAGTAATAACACCCCAAATGAATATATATCGGTGTATGTGTTTGATTTTCCACTCTGCACAATTTTTGGGTCTATATAGCCTGGAGTCCCTGCTACATGAGATGTTTGAGGATTATTTCCGTGGTCACATAGCTTGGCGAGGCCAAAATCTCCAAGTCTAGCATTCATGTCATTGTCCATCAGTATATTGGCTGGTTTGATGTCTCTATGGATAACAACTTGAACCCACTGCTGGTGAAGATATAAGAGTGCAGATGCCACATCTTTGATGATCTTGAATCTTTGTTTCCAACTGAGTTTGTCGTCGTTGTTGGGAAGGCAGTAAAGGAACTTGTCTAGACTTCCATTAGACATATAGTCATAAACTAACAAAAGTTCTTTCTTCCTTTTGCAGTAGCCAAGAAGTCTTACCAAGTTTGGATGCCTGAGACGGCCGATGGTTGCGATTTCTGCTATGAATTCTCTCATCCCTTGTCTTGAATCATGAGAAATTCTTTTCACTGCTATTTGAATAGTGGAAAATGGTAGAATTCCTTTGTACACCCTGCCAAAACCACCTCTGCCAAGAAGTTGACCCTCTCTAAACCCTTTTGTTGCAATGAATAAGTCCTTGTAAGTGAACCTATGAGGCCCATACAAGATTTGCCAATCTTCAAGAACTTGAATGAATTTTCTTCTCCTTACAATCATAACCACACCATAGATCAAGATTAGAAGGATAACAGCACCCACTATTGATGATATAGCCATCAACATTTTCTTGTGTACTTTCCCTCTTCCAGTCCTTTCATTTGGATCTAAAAGTCCAGGAATGTCAGGAAGGCGAGAAAGATGAACCTCGTCAGCTTGACCGTTCATCCTGAAACTCCAACCCAATATGTAATGAGAAGAATTTGAACCACTAGAAGATGAGAATCCAACATACATAAACTCAAAGAAATAAGAAGAAAGATCTCTTTTCAGCGTGACAAGAGGGGTCTCAGGTTTAGGCATGTTTATTGGATGAATTGTGACACTGAGTTTCTGATCTGTACTATCATATTCAACCCAAACCTGCATCGGTTCTCCACTTGAGAGATCTAGCTTTCTGAAACGACCACGATCAGTATAGTAACCTGCAGAAGATTTATTGACGGAGTCCAACCCATCAATATCAATCCCGAGATGGTTGTCATCAATATCACCAAACTGAAAATCCTGGTCAGTATCAAGCTCTATTGCCACAATATGATTGGAACTTTCACCATTGGAGGAGGCATTGAAGAGGCCAAGATACTGGTTTGGCTGAGCTCCAGGAATTCCTCTTTTAGGCGAGATAGCGAAGGCGAGTCCATGGCCGTGAAATTTAGGATCGGTGGCTACTACTGCAAAGATGAAAGTGGTGGAGAAAGAGAAGACAGAAGGAGCGGTATTGGAATTCTTGAATCGAAGAGGAAGATTGTAAAAGACCTGCCATGCTTCACTTAGGCCACTATCTGCCTGCATTCCTCGTGCTGACATGTTGGAATTTTTGAGCTGCATATCATTGCCTGTTCCCAACTTGAAGTATTTATCAAACATGAATCCGACGGTACTCATGTTCTTGTCTGAATAAGCTATGTTCAGGAACAGGCACAGCATGAACATGGTGATAGACATGGTCGGTTTCCTTAGGACTGGAAGTTTCTGTTTTCTGGTTTGAAGAGAATGGATCCTATACTGGTTTTCAACAAAACTTTCATACGTGGGGTTTACGGTCGGTTTCTTTATTTGTTTTTCTTAACAAATAAAAGAATATCACAAGAAAGATATTAACTCATTATTTTTTTTAATAAAATTAAAGAAAAGCACCCCAAGCTCTACGTCAGGATGTGCATGGCATCCTCAAGCAAAGCTTTCTCGAATATAAGAACTCATTTATTTTTATTTTGGTCTTAAATATTTGATTCCAATTCACTTTATTTCTTATATTTATTTATTTTTATCAAAATAGTCTTTATAATAATAATAATTATAGCTAATATACTTAATTAGCAAGGATTTTTTAAGAAAAATAACATTTATTTATTACAAATAACTAACATCACAAATTTTCTTAATCTACTCACATTACTTAACTAACTCTTATAGTAAGGATCACATGTAGTATAAAGTTTCATCTTAATCCCTTGATGTATAAAGTATTATTTTAATCCTAATATCATTAAAAAAAATGTTAACATTAAAATTTATGTGTTGGCAAAACGACATTGAATATTCACATATCAAGTTTAATTTTTAAAATAATAATGATTGTTAAAAAAAAAAATCATTTGAGGTCATGGCTAAAGGAATGAAAAGATATCGATACTTTTTTAAAGGAATAAAAAGATATTGATACATTTTTAAAGTTAAGGCCTTTACTTTATTTCTCGTCCGTTGTCTTGTCCATCTATATTTTCCAGCTGCAAATTTCTTCCTCCTTACAAAGTCTATTTAAGTGGGAAACACTTGACTTTTACTAACAACCAGAGGCTTCGTCAACGTAGGAAGGTCGTCCAGAATAATTAGCCTATTAAGAATTTTTTTTTTTTACCGCGTTTCGATTTGATTTCATCAACATGTAATGAAATATCCAACATTCACAATCCCTAAATTAGGTCCATGGACCAATTAGAAATTTGTTGAATTTACCAACTAGATTTGGAATATTCCTATTTCAGGTGCCTTTATAAGAGATTTTTCCTTATTTATTGGTTAGGGCCACCTCCATCCGCGGTTGCAACTCTGACGACAAAAGGTGACCTTAGCACCGACAACATGTTCATTAAAAAAGTTTTGTTATAAACAACTAATGAGGACTTGTGAATTGTTTAATTAAACTTGTCAATCTATATGTGATCGACGTACAACAACAAAACTTCTGTAATAAAATTGTAATTTTTGATAAATGTTCATTGTTAATTCAATCACAAAAAATACTTATATATAAATTAACGAGTTCTATTTAGCAATTCACAAGTTTTCGTTAACTATTCATAACAAAACATTTACAATAATAAAGTTGTACTTTTTAATAAATCTTTTTTGTTATTCAATTATAAGAAAGGTTTATGAATTAATACACCTTTGTGGTTATTCACTCACAAAACTATTGCAATAATGTTACACTTTTCAAAAAATTAATATACGTTATTCAATCATAAGATAAGTTTGAAGAATAACGCATTCAATTTAGCAATTCATAAGTCCCCATTTACTATTCACAACAGAACATTCACGATAGAATTGCATTATTCAATAAACCTTTGATAATATTCAGTCACAAAATAATCTTAAAAATATACAAGTCAAATTTAGTGATTCACAAGTTCTCATTAACTAATCATAAAACAAAAAGATTGATATAAACTTGTCACCAGACCATTGCATGACTATCGCCGTCGGATTTCTTCACTACAAAAAAATTGACTTTCAGCGGCGACAAAAGTCGCCGCTAAAAGTACAAAAGTCGCCGCTGAAAAGTCGTTGCCGTAGCAGCCGTGGCTGAAAACTTTCAGTGGCGACTAAAAAGGTCGCCGTTAAAAGATACTTTCAGCGGCGACTTTTAGAAGTTTCAGCGGCGACAAATGTCGCCGCCGAAAACACTTTCAGCGGCGACAAAAAAGTCGCCGCAGAAAAAACTTTGGCGGCGACACTCTTGTCGCCGCCGAAAGTAATGCCTAAGAAGAATTGGCTTTACCAATGCCACGTCATCACCGCCGGTGCCACGTCATCGTCTCCGGCCGCCACGTCATCACCGTCGACCTCCACGTCATCGCCATCGGCGGCCACGTCATCACCGCTGACCGCCACATCATCACTAGCCACCTCCACGTCATTGCCACGTCACTCCTCCTCGCCACGTCATCGTCTAAATATTTTCACCTTAAATGTGTCTTCTTCCATGTTCGAACTCGTGACTGCCTCCTTTCGTGTCCAACCTTCTTGCTGCTGAGCCAGATTGAATTTGTTTATTAATATTGTAAAATAAAATATATATTATTATATTATACTTTCAGCGGCGACAAAAAAAGTCGCCGTTGAAGGTCCACTTTCAGCAGCGACACTTTTGTCGCCACTGAAGGTCCACTTTCAGCAGCGACACTTTTGTCGCCGCTGAAAGTCTTGGTTTCAATGGCGAACTTTCAGCGGCGACTAAAAAAGTCACCGCGGAAAGTCCACTTTCGGCGGCGACTAAAAAATTCGCCGCGGAAAGTCCACTTTCGGCGGCGACCAAAAAAGTCGCCGCTGAAGGTCAATGTTGCCGCTGAAAGTCTTGGTTTCAATGGGAAACTTTCAGAAAGTCCACTTTTGGCGGCGACAAAAAAAGTCGCCACTGAAGGTCCACTTTCGGCGGCGATACTTTTGTCGCCGCTAAAAGTCTTGGTTTCAATGGTGAACTTTAGCGGCGACTAAAAAAGTCGCCGCTGAAGGTCCACTTTCGGCGGCGACACTTTTGCCGCCGCTGAAAGTCTTGGTTTTAGCGGCGACTTTTTGGTGTCGCCGCCGAAAGTGGACTTTCAGCGGCGACTTTTTTGTCGCCGCCGAAAGTCGTAGCCTAAAGTCTGTTTTTTTGTAGTGCTTCCAGTGCTTGGTAGAAATGGCTTGAAAGAAAACAAAGTGGTGACTTGGAAAAGGGGGGAAAAAAGACGAAATACCTAGCATACGCAAATCCTGAATTAGAACTATAAATTAATTAATAATTTGTTGAATTTGCTAATTTGGGTGGCTTTAAAGGGGATTTTCCCTTTCTTTCCAAGTCAAAATATAATTAGAAAACTAGATGCAATAAAGGTGCCCTCAAAGTTGAATAAACTCTAGACTTTTCAACATATAATAGTGGCATGAGAAAAGTAGATACATTAATTTTCTTGATTTATGCATATAGTTGAGTGTTCGCATTCGGTGCTCATCAGCCTGATGAGCACGGCTGATGAGCACCGAGTGCTCATCACTCAAAACACACCGTTTTGAGTAAGTGAGCAAATCTCATCCATTCATTACAAAATAATCTCAGCTGTCAGTTTATTTAATGCATTCCTCCTCCAGTTTCTTTCCCAACATGTTGAGTCCGTGAGCAGGGAGATGCGGCAACTCTGACGACTTGGTAGGATCAACGCATGGTGGTCTAAGGTGGAAAGTGGTAATGGTTATTTGATGATTTCACCGATAATCAAAATGTTGATCCCACTACAAGTTTGATGCTGTCGGCTTTGGTAAGATTTTGCAGCTTAGAAGGTGAAAGGGTTGGGTCTAAAAGGGGGGTTCTGCAGAATATTAGCGCAGGATCCATAGGTAAAGGATTCCAATCTAAAATTCCTAAGTTGTTGCAATATTTTGAAAATTTATAATGACATTTGTATATAATGCATGTGGTTGAATCATTTGATGTGGTTCCTTATATATTATTGTTTCATGAGTTGTCTTCCACCATGTTCGATCCTCACACAAATTTCATTATGGTTTTGAAATTTGTGAAATGGTTTTGGTTATATCACTTCAATAATTTTTTTTTTAGGCATAATGACATGCTGATATTGCATTTCTAGTGACAATATTTTAATGAATAAGGGTCAATCGTGGACATTGCTGCAATATTCTATTAATTAGTCCTCCTAGTTATTTGATTAATTATAAGATGTGCTTTGCATGTAATGATAAATAAAGTTTCAGATCTGTTTCAACCTTATTGTCTATTTCAAACAATCAACCTAAAAAAGAAGTAAAATCAATTGTTGAGTTTAGGTCGGCCATTTCTGTGATTCATAAAAATGATGCTTCTAAACACAAATTTCACTTCACCATAGTTTAGGTTGCTTCTTGTGTTGTTAGTTATAATAATCATATCAGAATAATGAAAAAGACTTTTTGTGACTTGGACATTGTTGATTTAGAGGACGTCACTTTTATCTAATACATTTTGCAGCTTTAGTTCTAATTTTTCTGAGGAATGGTGTGCAGAAGTCAACTAAACATATATGCTTGAAACAAGCATTAGAGCATGGGAGTGAATATCAACCAAGTCCTTATACCAGTTAGCTTGTAGTAGCGCATGGCATAATTATATGTTGATATTGCATTCCTAGTTAAATTTTTTGTAGGAATAAGAGTCAATCTTGGACATTGCTACAATATTCTATTAATTAGTCCTTATGGTTATCTAATTAATTAAATGAAGTCACTAATCTAATTAAACAAAGATGGTGATCTATGTCAAACTTATTTTTTGTTTCAAATAATCCATGTGAAAAAGAAGCAGAATCAATTCTTAAATTTAAGTTAGCAATTTCTATCATTCACAAAAGTTATGCTTCTAATTATGAAAAATGCACTTGACCATAGTTATTCCCTATATTATTAGTTGATCGGTTGGTTATAATCTATTCCAATCTTGGATCACACTTGGTTCTGTTTTTATTAAAAGTGTTTAGAAACCAACCAACCAAGAAAATGCCAATTGAAAAGTTGCCTCCTATGTTAAGTTGTCATTAGTTAACAATCATATCAAAATGAGGAAAAAGACTTTTTGGTGACATGGATATTGATGACTTAGAGGATGTCACTTTTAGTGATTATCAACCCAATCCTTACATCAGTTAGCTTATACCAACACATGGCATTTGATTTAGGTCATTTGAATATTATTATATAAAAATTTTAAAACATCTACATGTAATTTGAACTCTTACAAGTTTTATTGGATATTGCTAAACTTTATGATTGTTGTAAAATGGTCATACATAATTGTACTTTGACCAAGAAAGAAAAATAGATTGGAAACTATCAAATTAAGAATGGAGATTAATTTGCTGTAAAATCATTGTAGGGTTTGATGATTGTTGTCCAGAGATGTAAAGCATGTGCTATCCTATAATATCCTATGAAGTTGTGTTCTCCAACAGAGAAGATAGGTTGTATCCATATAGAAAAGTAGCCAGCAAAATACATGTTGTGTCTATTTCACTGTCTTGTATAAAGTAATTAATATTTCCATGTGATGAGACAATCTTTATATGTAGTAAGCAAACATACAAGTGTATAATGATGTATATTGTATACAATATATTGAAATGAATAAAAAATTATTCTTCTATTGATTACCTTGTGAATAATTAGTAGTAATGTCTATAGTGTCAAGTGATAGGATGTCCTTTTCTTTAGCTGCCTAAATTTCCAAATGTCTATAGTTAATGTATTAGCGTCCAGAGGAGGCAATGGTTCTATTAAAGTTAAAGAAGCAATAGAAGTTTGGCTAGTAGGAAAATCAGAGAATGATGAAGAACATACTTGACTGGAGCAGCCACTTAAATTTCTAGACTTAATTAAATCTAATAAGTTATCAGGCAACTAAGAATCTCCATCTAAGTATTGCACCACATGAGAAACAGTAGGCCTAGTTGAAGCAATAGGATGTGAACACAGCAAGCCAAGTTTGAGAACCAATTTAGCTTCATCCACTTCATATGCATCCCCCAATCTGCTATCAATTGCTTCACAAATGTCTCCTACATCCCAACAATCCATAACCCATTCTATCAGCAAATTTTCTCCGGCAATGTTTGAGTTTCAACTGGCCTTCTTCCACAACCAATCCCTAGTAATAAAACCCCAAATGAATATATATCGATATACGTGTTTGATTTTCCATTTTGCACAATTTCCGGGTCCATATAGCCTGGAGTCCCTGCTATAAGAGATGTTTGAGGATCATTTCCATGGTCACATAGCTTGGCGAGGCCAAAATCTCCAAGTCTAGCATTCATGTCATTGTCTATCAATATATTGGCTGGTTTGATGTCTCTGTGGATAACAACTTGAACCCAGTGCTAGTGAAGATACAAGAGTGCAAATGCCACATCTGTGATGATCTTGAATCTTTGTTTCCAACTGAGTATGTTGTCATTGTTGGGAAGGAGGTAAAGGAACTTGTTTAGACTTCCATTAGGCATATAGTCATAGACTAAGAACATTTCTTTTCTTCTTCTGCAGTCACTACAAAAAAAAACAGTTGATTAGTGATGGAATTTATGACGGAAACAAATTCTGTCGCTAATTTCCGACGGAATTGCGACAAAAATTCCGTTAGTAATTTTTTCAATGAATTAGCGATGGAATTTTTCGTCGCTAATATTAGGGACAGAACTTCTGTTCGTCGCTAATTTGTCAGAAAATCCGTTGCTAAATATTTAGGGACAGAATTAGCAACAAAATGTTTTTCGTGAGAAATTTTTGTCGCCAATTCCATCGCTAAATTGTTTGCTACATAAGTTTTTGTCACTAATTCTGTTGATAATTCTATTCTATCGCAATTCCGTCTCTAATTTGTCACTAATTTTAAATTTTATTATTTTAAATTATAATCTTACAAAAATTTATATAATAACAGTTAAGAATATAATGATTTAAAAGCATTTTTAATTATAAAATAAATTGATATATTTGTGGAGTTGGTGTTAATGAAGATATTATCATCATTCATGTCATTATTATATATATACTGAAAATAGAAAGATAATTTCTTAGAAAACTTGTTTATATTTTGTTAAAATAAATTTCTCTTGAATATTAATAATAGTTAAAAATATAATAAGAATATTAATAACTTTCTTATACAAACTAATATATCGTATGTACAATATATTAAAATATATAATATACGATGGAAATTCAAAACCAAAAAATAAATTTATATGAACACAAACTAATATTGAAGTGAATTTTGAATTTCAATCATTAAACAATAAAATTTAATCATGATATAATTAATACCCATGATATAGATTGATTTTGGTCTTTAATACAAAAACAAATGGTATTTACAAAGAATTTTAAGAAAATAAATTACATAGGATATATATATATATATATATATATAAGTAAGAGAATACTGTTTATCATAATCTATTCAAATCATTTAATTTTTTTATATAAAATAATTTATTAGATTTTATTATAGTAGTTATTTTTTGAATAACAAGATGTTTTGACTGATTGTAAATGATTTTCTTCAAATATATAAAACACATATGGATAATATAGTATAATGTAATATAATACATATATAATTAAATTCTATATCTTATCAATATTAATTAAAAAATAAATTTTAAAAATATTTATAAAAAAATTATTTATGATTTAAAATTCAAAATTAGTGTCATTAGAAATTAAAATTATATTAAAAATATTTTTTTAAATATAAAACATTAAAAAAATAGTAAAACAAATATTTAAAAATTAATTTTTCACTAAAATGGTTATGAATAAAATTATCATATAGTATATTTTTAGTTTTTAATTATATATATAATTGTTTGTGTAAAATAATATTATATATATATTTAATTTTACACAATAAGTCAACATGTTCATTGTAGCTCAATTGGTAAAGCCACACATGTGCACAAAGAAAGTCCAGGGTTTGAGTCATGGAGAAGTCACTTTGAGGAGAGAATTATGTGGTGGTGACACGTGGTGACAGAGTGAGCTGGCAGCACGCATGGCAGGCAGGGGTGAGGTGGCATGTGGCATTTTATTTTATTTTTTCAAAAATAGGGTTAGCGACAGAAATTTTTGTCAAAAATTAGCGACGGATTAGCGATGAAAAATTTCTGTTGGTAATTAGTGACAGAATTTTCCGCTGCTAATCCGTGGCTAATTAGCAACGGAATTTCAATTTCGTCACTAATCCATTTTTGTCTCTAATCTGTCGCTAATTCCGTCGCTAAATAAAAAATTCCATCGCTAAAAACATGGTTTTTTTGTAGTGAATAGCCAAGAAGTCTTTACCAAGTTTGGATGCCTGAGACGGCCGATGGTTGAGATTTCTGTCATGAATTCTTTCATCCCTTGTCTTGAATCATGAGAAATTCTTTTCACTGCTATTTGAACATTGGAAAATGGTAGAATTCCTTTGTATACCCTGCCAAAACCACCTCTGCCAAGAAGTTGACCCTCTCTAAGCCCTTTTGCTGCAATGAATAAGTCCTTGTAAGTGAACCTACGAGGTCCATACAAGATTTGCCAATCTTCAAGAACTTGAATGAATTTTCTTCTCCTTACAATCATAACCACACCATAGATCAGGAGTAGAAGGATAACAGCACCCGCTATTGATGATATAGCCATCAACATTTTCTTGTGTACTTTCCCTCTTCCACCCCTTTCATTTGGATCTAGAAGTCCAGGAATGTCAGGAAGGCGAGAAAGATGAATCTCCTGAGCTTGACCGTTCATCCTGAAACTCCAACCCAATATGTAGTGAGATGAATTTGAACCACTGGAGGATGAGAATCCAACATACATAAACTCAAAGAAATAAGAAGAAAGATCTCTTTTCAGCGTGACAAGAGGCATCTTAGGTTTAGGCATGTTTATCGGATGAATTGTGACACAGAGTTTCTGATCTGTAATATCATATTCAACCCAAACCTGCATCGGTTTGCCACTTGAGAGATCTAGCTTTCTAAAATGATCACGATCAGTATAGTAACCTGCGGAAGAATGATTGACAGAGTGCAACCCATTGATATTAATGCCAAGATGGTTATCACCAATATCACCAAACTGAAAATCTTTGTCAGTGTCAAGCTCTATTGCCACAATATGATTGGAACTTCCACCATTGGAGTTGGCATTGAAGAGGCCGAGATATTGGCTTGGCTGAGCTGCACGAATCCCTCTTGTAAGGGAGATAGCGAAGTCGAGTCCGTGGCCGTGAAATTTAGGATCGGTGGCTACTACTGCAAAATGAAAGTGGTGGACAAAGAGAAGACAGAAGGAGTAGTATTGGAATTCTTGAATCGAAGAGGGAGATTGTAAAAGACTTGCCATGCTTCACTTAGGCCACTATCTGCATGCACTCCTTGTGCTGACATGTTGGAATTTTTTAGCTGCATATCATTGCCTGCTCCCAACTTGAAGTATTCATCAAACATGAATCCGACAGTACTCATGTTCTCGTCAGAATAAGCTGTGTTCAGGAACAGGCACAGCATGAACTTGGTGATACACATGGTCGGTTTCCTTAAGACTGGAAGTCTCTGTTTTCTGGTTTGAAGAGAATGGATCCTACGTTGGTATTCAACAAAACTTTCATATGTGGGGTTTATGGTCGGTTTCTTTTTTTTGTTTTTCTTAATAAATAATCTGAGTGTTTTTCTAAATCAACTCGTTTTGTCTGACCAATTCAAATGATTAGTTTGGGAAAGGATCATAGCCATGGGAAGTTTCATGTATGAATGTCTTTTTAAGGTCAAAATATTTCCACAAAATAGGAGCAGACTAAACAAGCAGTGCCTGGCTTTTCTGTTCTACCATTTCCCTCCGCTACCCCTCCTTCATTTGCAACACGATGCCGTTTTCCGTGTAAATAGAACATGGGCCATGTGCTTGCTGAGTTTTGGCCAACAAACAATATCATATACTTTGCTCACCGACCTGTAATAAAATATTTATTATTGATATTATATCCTGCTGTTTTTTTGTTAATATTTAGTTTTTTTTTAAAACGGTTATGTCCTCTCATTACCATTCTCATTAATTAATATTAACACGCGGGATATAAGTTATTTGTCCTTTTTTTTTATTTAATCTTTACATGTGTTATGGAAAAATGTCAAAATATGTAAAACTAAATAATTGCCTTATCTTGAATTTGAAAATAATGATGAAACGACAGAATATAATTCTTTGAAAGAGGTCATGGGAAAACTAATTCGCACGTCCTTATAATTTATTTCAATTTTAAATCAAGTTATTGTATTTGTTTCTTTTGAATCAAGTCCTCGAAGAGGAGGAGAGATGATTGAAAAACCAAACAATATTGCTAATATAATTGATGTAGAGAGACTCTATGTCTATATATGAAAAGGTGGTAGAGAATATTTTGTGAAGCCAAAGCGTCCTAAGATATTCACTAATAAATAGATTTGTCATGATGTACCGTCTATCTATTATCTCAATATCTCAATTAATGAGATAATAAATTATTTGAATTTAAACAAAATAAATTAAACTATATATTTTTATAATATCTGATAACTAATTAAATCCTGATTTAAATATGATTTAGATTCAAAAAGGAGTAGAGGGTATGCAAAGTTGTCATTGAATGTGAGGAATGAGGTTTGTATGAGAGAATGATGATGAACTTGAAAGGGGGAAATTCAAAAGAGAAGACGCAGATTGAAAGACACGTCACCAAATAGGGAGATGACACGTGGCGATTGGGGGGGGGGGGGGAGTAAATTCCAAAGGATTGAGACGACATGGGGAGGTGGGGGAAGGCAACTTTTGGGGCAGCGTGTGGCAAAGGACGATTGATACCGCAAAGGGTATAAGGAAGGCATCCAGATTAGCTAGAAGCAAGTGTGTATGTGTGAGCCTCCGAGATTCCATACTTGCTCGGCAAGCCAAGCATCTTCGTTTCATTTCTTAAACCCTGTAAGGTCATTATGCTGCAGATTAATGGCGGTAGATTATGAAAAATACGAAGATTGAAGAGCTTGACGATGTGAGTATTTTCCATATGAAAAAAACTTAAATCAAATTATTTATATTCATTATATTAAGTTTTCCGATCAGTATAATCATATGTCAATTTGTAATAAAATGTCATTGAATCCGAATGCATATGTCATCTTTATAGTGCACAATCCAAGTCGTATTCACTTTGAGGAGCCAAAAACGAAATTAAATCCTAGTAAATAATTGCAAGTACCTAAACTATAAAAGGAATTTTTGATTTTGAAAAATTACTAATTAAATGCCTTGAATTAAATTGAAATTAAAATATTTTTTTTATATATAAAAATGATTGAAATAAATGAAGATAAAAGAAATGAAAATGAGACACACAAAAAAACACTAATAATAATCAATCCTCCAATTCAACAACGCAGGCAATCATCACTCTAAAAGATGTGGGAGTTAAGACAATGAATTAAGAATTATAATTAAGCTTTTAATCTAAGAACCGAGTCACCTCGAGTTGCCACAAAATATTTTCCTAAAATCCCACTTACTAACTGCAACCAGAATAGTAAAACGGAATTAAATATGCTAAAAACCAATGCTTAATTAGAACTCTTAAATCCAAAATAACAGAATTAAAGCTAGCAAGAGACAATATGATCCAAAATTCCAAGCCACCTTAAAAAATCACAATATATTAACTCCAAAATCAATACAAATGTCATAACCACAACATTATAATTGAAATCAAAGCTATAAACAGCCCAATGTCAAATGCTAAACAATAATTCAGTCACAATAATCTCCAAATATAATCAGATTAAACAATAGAAATTTTCTAATAATTAGAATAACTATCCTAAAACCTAGAAATTGTTAAACAATTATTAGACAGGAAATTAAAGTAACTAAACTCTCCTTTAAAGATCTAAGCTCCTACCATTATTGTTGAATTGGAAGATTATGGGACTCTAGCCTCGGTTTGCCGTCAAAATCGCTGCCACCAGCAATCCACCATATCCAGCCATGAAGAATATTGAAGGAGGAGTGAAGATTCAGCGAGAACAGGATATGGAGGTCTGATTACAGGTTCACGGCGTCACTGCTCTGTTCTGTTGTGCCGCTGGTTCGCCCCCTGCTGTCACTCTGTTTTCTGCTGATGCCGAGAAGGAGAAGAAGAAGATGATGGATGGTGGAACAATGGTTGGGATTGGTGAGAATAAGAATGGAGAAGTGTGGGTGTGATTTCCGGCGAGTCCCTCCGGTCCCTGTGTCGTTCACAACGTGGGGAGGAAGAAGATGCAGTTTTTTTCCGTAACTCCCTCACGCCGCCAATGTTCACTCCCTCCGAATCGTGTGTGTTCCGCCCAGCTTCCTCAAGATGATGGTCATTTGAATAGGTTATTAGGGGTTGGGGCAAACGCAACGTTTTGCGCCCCTTTTTTAATTATTTTACTATTATTTTTTTCTTTTCTTTTTTCTTTTCTTTTTTATTTTTATTTTTAAATTTTTCAAAAACCTGCAAACAAAATTCAAGAATAAGATAGCATTAATTGTCCTCAAAAATCAATTACTCACAATTAAACCAAAATATGACAATTTTGCCCCTATAAAATAATAATTCAAAATAAAACATATTAAATCAATTAATAATCAATTAAGGCCAAATAAACTAATTAAGTTGACCAAACTCATATAAAAGATATCAAAATATATAAAAATAATTGAGTTTGTCAGAAACTTAATGTGATGAATATAAAAAACTTCATATAAGTATTGTCCTTTTAATATGTGTGTCTCCAGAGGAAACATATGATAAACAACTTGATAGGTTTAGAATCGGATGATAAAAAAAATACTAAAGCTTGTTGGGGTAATATATGAATTAAATGCAGATAGAGAATCGTCTTCCCATATCATATTGAAGGGTAAAATGATTGGCAAGAATGTATGTTTTAATGTGTGGTCCTTATGAACGGGGGCTAGAAATGGGGATTAGTATGCATTAATTATTAATTAATTGTTCTACCTTATTATGGCTTCGTTACCAATTGCCTACCCTTAATGCGGAGAACAAGGTGGTTACTCAATTTTTAATTTAATTTATCCTCCACTTTTAATTGAGTTGAAACCTATTCCTCCATTATAATAATACTTTTTCTTTTTCCAGCTTGATTCAATTCACGTCCAATCCAAGGATTTGCCTTTCTTATTTCTAGTTCTCTTTCGCCCTTTAAATCGTAGCATTCTCTACAATGATCAATTCATTATATTTCTAATACTGCCTCCTGCGTTTATTATAAATTCAAAGAATTAATTTGCTGGTAATAAATAATGAGTTGAAATTGGTTAAAAGTAATAAATAAGTTACAAATATAATTTTGTTCTTAGATTATGCCTTTATAATAAATGATAAAAATAATGAAAGAGAATGTGTAGTGAAATGGGATAAGAGAGAGTTCGGCAAATGAGAGAGAATAAATAATTAAAAAATTAAAAAAGTCTTAAATATTAAGATAAATCCAAATTAAAGATCATAAACTAGATCACACTGCTTCTCAAATTTAATACTTATAAATAAATCTGGAGAGAGTATATAATTAAAAAATTGAATAATGATAGATTTTAAACCATGAAAATTAACTACCATTAAAAAAGCCCAATAATAGAATTAAAAGGAAATACAATATTTTTTTAAAAAATTATTTACATTGAAATCACCCATTTATATAAACTCTCTTAATATGTATAATTAGTATAAATAGTTTAGAAAAAAAACAAGTGATACAAAATATATTGAAATTTTATATTTAACTTATATTTGGTACGAAGAAAATAGAAAGGAGAGAAAATTTTAACAAGCCTAATTTAAAAAATTAGAGAAGTAGAGTTTTAAAATTTTAATAAAAAAGAATCTTCATAAACTCTCTCAATAAAGAATTAATATCAGCCAAACCCTAAAAAATTTTAAAATTTCATTGTATCCCTTTAACCAAAATTTATTGTATGAGAAAACAAAAATATCCTTATTTTATTTGAGTTGCAAATCCCTAAATTCTTACTATAAATAGTCAAATTTGAATTGTAAATCTTTATAAATTTTATGGATAAATGAATGAACAACTTAAATTTTGCGATTCACAACAAGAATTTGACGATTTTAACAAAAATTCAGTAATCTGTAATATAAATTTAGCTACCGAGAGGGTTTACTGAATTTTTTCTTCCAATAAAAAGAAGACATAAAATAAAAAGTAATGAAAATTAATTAACAAACTTTTAATCCCACTTCTTCTATTTTGTAAATTGAATTCATTAGAATTTTTTCCCTCTCCTTTTTCATTTTCCTCATACCAAACAAATCCTACATTCGCTCTGATGTTAGGGACAGAAGGTTGTTTCATATACAACTGGAAACCTAATAGTGTGTCTTATGCACTTTGTATTACTTTATTGCATGATTAGGATTATCTTTTTAATTGCCCAAGTGGAAGAGAATACAATTTTGATCTGCCGACTTTGTGCATTTTCAAAGGCAAAACGGCTCTCGTGACTGAGTGTCTAGATTTAGGGCATAATAAAAGAAGGGAAAATTAATCTTTTGGTCCCTATAGTTTTCATTCATTTATAACTTAGTCCTTATACTTTGACTCGGTGCAACTCAGTCCCTCTAGTTTTGACTCGGTTGTAACTCAGTCCTTAAAGTTTGACCCGCTGCAACTCGGTCCCTATAGTTTTAACCATTTTATAATTTAGTCCCTCCTTTTATTATATATATAATTTTATTTTTCAAAAACACAAGGACTAAATTATAAAATAGGTAAAACTATAGGGACCGAGTTGCAGCGGGTCAAACTTCAAGGATTGAGTTACAACCGACTCAAAATTAGAGGGACTAAGTTGCACCGAGTCAAAGTATAGGGATTGAGTTACAAATGAGTGAAAACTATAGGGACCAAAAGATTAATTTTCTCATAAAAGAAAAACGAAGGATTTGAATGTATAAGGGTCACGCGTTTGTGGATTAGGGAATCTCTTCTAATCAAACAAATATTCTCCACAAAAAAAAATTGTTATTTACTATTGTAGTTTATTATTCAATTCTTCCTAGCCATTAGTCAATGAAAAAAGATTAATGGAAATACGGAGGCCCCTGGTGTATTAAAAAAATACACACTCACTTAAATGATCTGGATTGTATTTTAAAGTTTAGTTTTTTAAATTTTAAAAATATTATTTTTTTTCCCAAAAAAAAAAGGCACTCAGGGGAAATAGCTGGGGGAGAATGACATTTGGTTTCCATGTAAAATAAATTATTAATATTTTGGTTCATTAAGCATATGATCTGCTTGAAATTGCCAAGTATAATATATTGTATTAATAGCCTTTTTAATTAAAGCAAAAAAGTATTAATAATTCTCTTGCAAAACACCCAAATGTCATTCTCCATGAAATTGTAAAATATTAAAGTGAATCCATTCTAATTGATCGATTCATCATTAGAAGGCTAAATTTATGGGGAAGTTGAGTCTTGAAGATACAGAAGTAAAAGTAAACTATATATTTTTAATATTTTATTATGCATTTTCAAACTTACTTGACGTTTAATATGTAGTGCTCTTCAACATTATGATTAACAAGGGAATTTACTCCTTTGACAATAAAAATAAAACTTTATTTATTAAAAACAAATTCAAACTTGTAAGAAAAAGTAAAAACAAAACGGAAACGAGTCATCTATTGTTGACTTCAGAAAAAAAAAAAGCTACTTTTTTTTTAAAAAAAATTAGGTAAATATCCCGCTTTTGGATGCGTCCCCCAATCTGTTTTCGTCAAATTATTAAATATGTTTCATTTGCATCCAGTTAATTTTTTGAAAAAGCCAAACATGTATAGTTAAAAACATGAATTTTAACTTATATTCAATATAAAAATAGACGTTATCAAATAAAAAAATTTTAATAAATATTTTTAAGCTTGTCAAATAAAATTTTTGTCTTTATATTTTCAAAAATATAAAACAATACAGTATTTGATTATTTACGTTTAATATTCACAAATAAAAATTTATTTCTGTCCAAGAAAATTATTTTCTTGTTTGACTTGAATTTGGTCATACTTTGAGTTTTATATAACATATTTTTTCTCAAAAGATATGCTGAAAAATTTATGATAAGGAATTTCACTATTTTACAAAAGATATAAATAAATTTTATTCCACAAAAAATGAAAGATTATTATACTAATAGTTAACATTTATTATATCACTTTCAAAACAGTATGTTATTTTTTTTATAATTATATTTTCAAGTTTTTAATAAATTTTATATCTGTTGATAACTAAGGTTCAAAACTTTGCCACCGAAGTACTTTTGCGGGCCATCCTTACCCGCTAACACATATTAAACATTTCCAAAGTATCCATGGGGTAATGGGAAATATAACACACACACACACACACACACATTTGCCCCCGGGAAATGAAATACATTGTAGTCATGCACAGTGAGACTTTTTGGGTATGTTTTATACTACCTCCAATTTTAATTATAATAACTAGTTGACTAATTTAAGTAGATTAAGAAAATAAGTTAAATTAGTTATTTTTGATAAATATGTATTGTCTTTCTTAAAACATCTTTGCTAATCAAGTGTATTGACTAAAAGTACCATTATTAGAAGAATTACCTTAGAAAAAAAATGCATAAATATGAGAAACAAAGTTGATCGGATTCTTATATTTAGGACTAAAATAAAAGTCAAACGAGGTCTTATATTAAAGATTGAAGGTAGTATTATACTACCTCCAGTCCTAAATATAAGAATCAGTTGACTAATTTGAGTAGATTAAGAAAATAAGTTAAGTTATTTATTTGTAATAAATATGTGTTATCATTTCTAAAATATCCTTACTAATCAAGTCTATTAGCTAGAACTATCATTATTAGAAGGACTATCTTGAAAAAAATGAATAAACATGAGAGAGAAAGTGAATTAGGGTTTTATATTTAGGATCAAAATAAAAGTCAAACAAGATCTTATATTAAAAACTGAAGGTAGTACATAGATTACAAGCTGACTTTTCTAATATACTCCTCTGGTCCTTAATATAGGAACCAATTGTTGAGTTGGTTTTGGTCCTATAAGACCCATTTCTCATATTTATCAGTTTTCTCTAAGTTACCCCTATGGATACTCCCTCAACCATAATCAAGTAAAAGAGAAATAAGGGATATTAAGAAAGATGATTATGGTATTTTAGAAAAAAATGTCACATTTCTTATAATTAACTAACTTACCTAACTTCCTTAATCTAATCAAATTGGTTAAATGGGTCTTATATTAAGGACCGGAGGAGCATCATTTAATAATATTTTTGTTTTTGCTAATAGGATCTACTCTACAATGATGCCAACAAAAAAATGCACCGGGACCTTAGTTAATAAATAAATTGTTTGGAATTTTGTATAGAACACCACCACCAAGAAATCCACAAAACAATCACAATTTTTCTTAAAAAGTGAAAATTGATTTAGAAAATTTTTTATGATCCATGATGCCTCATTACTGGCTAGATTCTAATTAAGTTGTTATCCAATTTAAAGATTCCTGTTTGAAGCAGACTCGGCCTCCACTGGAGGCAATCCGGCAAATTGAGCATGCTTGTTATAAACAAATTAGGAACAAAGAGTTGGTCCAAGTTACAAGACAAAACAAATCTTGATCAAATGGATAAAAACAAATATTAATATGTTCGCATATGTCCACTTACAAGTTAAAGCAAATTATTTGTGAAGAGATAAGTAATATAAAGGCACAGTTTATCATTGTTAATAATAAATTATTAAAATAATTAATATAAAATTAAAAAGGTATAGAATATAATAATTATTCAGATTATCATGACTATAATAAACATTCTAGACACCCCAAAAAAAAAACTGTATCCCTTCAGTTCTTAATATAAGATCTCTTTAATTAATTTGATTATATTAAAGAAGTTATGTAAGTTAGTTAATTATAAGAAATATGATATGTTTTTTCTAAAACACCATAATCATTTTTCTTAACATCCTTCCTCCCTCATTTACTTGATTATGGTTGAGGGAGTGCCCATATAGATAATTTAGGAAAAATTGATAAATATGAAAAATAGGTCATATATTTAAGAGCAAAATTAATTTAATAATTAGGTCCTATATTAAAGACCGGAGGAGTATATAAAACATCAATATTCGTGTATATGTACTTGCCATTTGGCTAGAAAATGAAGCCTAATAGGACGCAATGTCTTTCTGTGAAATTTGATTCGTAGTGGAGGCTAATAATAATAATATCAAAAGTAAGAGCATTAGAGCATTTCTGAGAATAATAAAAATAGAAGTAAAAGGGAAAGTCGAGGGGGGATGAATCAGCTTATATTATTCTTAAGAGTATTTGTAGGTATTTTTCCTTTATTCTTTATAGTCTAGTATTATTATGCAATTATTAATTCAACCATGAATAAATAAAATATTTCACCATCGATGTGCTTCATGACGAGAATATGTTCTTTGAGTTACGTTATGTTGAACTTTCTTCATCAAAATACAGAAGGAATCTCCAAGAAATTGTGATCGACTTTCTTTATATTCGTTTCAAACTGTTAGATTCACATGGCAGGTAATACTGCATTCTTATATATTTATTCTTATTTTTTTGGCCACATTTATTCTTATTTAGTCTAAGCAGTAGAAGTGTTAGATTCCCATATCGCTATTTTTGTATATATGTCAAAAGATTTATTCTTCAATTATTTTCAAAATTATAATATTAATATTACTTATACTATTGTTACTCATTATTGGGATTACCTTTCCATGATTGCCAACTCTATATTATTATCATCACCGTTAATATTATTGCATTCAGTCATAAATATAAGAACTAATTAAATATTCAATTTGATTGTAAGACTTTAATTCATTTTATCTCACATATTTATTCATTTATCCCCAAATAGTCCACATGGTAATTGTATAGGTTAAAAAAATTATATTGTAATACACATGACTAACAAGGATATTTTAAGACTATCCATTTATTACAAATAACTAACTTAACTAATTTTTTTAATATTCACAAATTATTTATTTAGTTTTTATACTAAAGACTAAAAGAGTAGAGGTGGTAGTAAATAAATTGTTCAAGTCCTCACTTCAATCCCATACTTGAACTGTTTCAACATTAAACCCAATTGCTGCATCAAATGACAAAATAATTCTATCAATAACTAAATTAATGGGTCCAAAAAAATAACTAAATAATTAACTATACATAAGGAAATTTAAACAGCATATATATAGACTGTCCCCACAATCATGCATAGGAGCACAAAAATTGAACACAGTGATTATCCTCTCAAAGCTAATATGAAACAGCATCTCCAAACATCAATTGAAGCCACATATAAATTGATTACAGTTACACTGACTTAAAGAACAAAGATAAAATTGCTGGTTCTATGCAGTTCTTGATTAGGCAAACTATGTCATGGGTCCTCTAGTTTCAGTCAAGCTCCATGAAGGTCCCTGGGGTTTGTTTTTTAAGATATGGGTCCTTGTAGTTTGTTCCCGACTTTCCACCCTGTAAAATGGCCTCCCCCGTCCAGTCCCAACATTAGAGGCAAATGTTTTTTTTTTTGGTAGTAAGAGGCAAATGTTTTAAATGCATTAGAAATTAGTAACCCTAAGGCCTAAGCAATTGGGAAGTTGTTTGGATTAAAAAAGTTGCTCACTAAGCACACTTTAAAGGCATATTAAAACAAAATGAATTCTTTTGACTTCAAAGTTCAAGCCTGTGCTATGTGATGGAACCCGTGTTTATGGGTGTGTGCAGCTTTCAGAATTAAATTCAAGAAGACAAGAACATTTATAATAGTGTTTTTAAAAAGTATTTTTCTATAAATTAAAATAAACTCTTTTACATATTTATTTTATATACTGTAAAATTATTTTTAAAACCATAATTTCGTTTCTACTTAAACACTCCTGTAGTCGATATCACAATCAATTTTAGAAGAATAATTTGATTCAAGGTATAATTCACCTAAAAGGTAATTCATACTTATTTTTTAATATCATTTTTGTACTTAATGTTTAAATACAACTTTTTGTGTTTTTCTCTTTTCTTCAAATTAAAAAAATGATTGTGAAATAAATTTAATGAGCCAACTATTATTTTATGTTTTTGATCATTAGTTAAAGTGACGTACCGTAAATGGGAGGGAGTACACATGGGGTTTTTTTTATTTGATCCACGTGATCCAAAGTCTTCGTGACGACGCACGTCACGCGACTCTTGCTTTTGGTGCCAATGACGGACAAAATGATTTTCAATTTTTTGTGGGTCTCATTTGTCACTTTGACTTTGTTGCATTCGCTTTTTAGTTTCTTTTTAATGTAATATTTTTTTTTCCGTTGGAAAAAGATGTATTTTGCAAACCATAAAAATATTAATTCCTCCTTTAAGCTGATCTTACTGTATTAAATAGTCTTTACCTTTAATTAGTAGAAAGAGCTAGTTTTTCAACACATGACAAACTAAGATTATCCATATTTAGTGCCAAAGAGTGTATCGAACAAAATTGTTTTTAATAAAACTTATATATAAATATATATATATATATATATATAAAAGAAGTGGTATGTTTTTCCTTTCTAAAATACATGTATTTGGAGGCTTGGTTTCAAATATTCATCCAAACAGAAATACTTTATAAAATCACGGAAAAATATAATCCAAATGGTACAGAATTGTAAGTAACCAATTGGAAAACAATCAAAGCCTTCTTTAAATCATTATTACTTTAAAGGAAAGCATAAATGTAAAACGACAAAGTGTATAAAGTCAAACCTATTATAATTATATTTATAAAATATACTCTATGGCCCTTTCATATATCTCAACTTCATTCTTAATTCAACAACATATCAAATCCTCATAGTTCACTTGCAATCTACATTACATGTGAACAAATGTAAGTAATATAAAGCCTCTCTTATATATTATTCATTCTTATTTTGCTAACTGAAGTTAACAAAAACTAGCCCATGAGACTAGATTATCCCTTTCAAGGTGTGGCCATTGCTGGTCCTATAGTGATTCAAACCAAAATTGTGGTGGGTAAAGGACAGTGTAGCACGCAGAAGGCAAGAGCAAGAAGCCAAAAAGGAAAATGGTGGATAATGTGGCGTGAGAGGTAGATGAAGAAAAAGGGAAATAAGAACCAAGACGAAGAGGCGGCTTCATGTGTGGGAGAGAAGTAAAAGAAATATAAATCTACATTTAGATTTTTTTTTTTTAAGTCAAGGCACAGATTTATTTTAAAAGTTTTCATGTAGGAGTGTTGGACGCTTGTTTTAATTTTGAGTATAAATTTGTCCTAAAAATTTTAAATCATAACAATTTTGTCCTCCTACTGTTAAAAAATTAATGTTAACCGTTAAAATAATGATGTTAACCGTTAACATTTTTAATAATAGGGGTAAAATTGTTATAATTTTAAATTTTTAGAATAAATTTGCACCTAAAAAGACTTTTAGGTGGGGTGAATTAGCAGCTTAACCCCTTTTTCTAAGTTATTAAAAATATTTTTCTAATGTTATTTTGTTCGTTTTATAAAATCAAAACTTAGATTTATTTATTTTGAAATTGATCTAAGTATTAAAATTTGATTAGATATAGTTAATATCCAAATCATTTCATGGGGTTATTAAAATTTTTTACTTATTATTTACTATAATATTACCAGACACATCCAAAACAATTATTTTAGTAAGGCATTTCATTTGATGATGGTTTACAATTTTTTAAAAATATTTTATTGAAATGAAAGATTAATTTTAAAACATAAAACCACTTTCAACAATATTTTATATATTCTCTATGTGTATATGTTCTAGATCATAATTGACTCCCCAAGTCTTTTAATTTGAGGAAAAAAAATGTTCCAGTATACATCTTACATACCCAATTAAAAAGACATTACATCATCAGGGAAAAAATACATTACATTTAATACTGTTATAACTATTAAACAAGACTCATTAGTAACAGAAGTCGTGAAAAGCACCCAAAACTCATTCTATTAAATCATCTTAATATGATCTAGACAGTCTAGATTTAATATTTTTTTATTTTAATTGTTTGAAATAATTATTTTAATAAGAATATAAACTAAAATAATTTCTTGACTATCACTTTTAAAAAATAATTTTATTTATTTAAAAATAATTAATTAAAAAATTTTATTTGGACCGTTCAGATAAGATTTGAGCGGTCATACAGGTAACCACTTGTTTAGTCTAATCTTTTTTTTTTTTTGAAACAAAAGATATTGTTTTCTTCTTTTTAACGTTAACAAGACATTCTAATATACGCAACTTCATGTCGCTATGATCCTTTATTAAATTAATCAATTGAATTAGTCAGACAGAACGGGTTGATTTTTATAAGACGCTGATATTGAAGAAGAAAGAGCCTGTCCATATTCAAGTCAACAGCGAGTCAAAGCCACTCAAGTCACAGCCATTAAACCGGTACCCACGTATCCACCAAGAATCGGAAATTAATCATTTTCTTCTTCATTTATTTCTTATATATGAAAGCTTTTGCTGAAAATAAACGTAGGATATCTGCAAACCAGAAAGCAGAAACTTCCACACTATTGAGGAAACCGACCATGTCTATCACCATCTTCATGCTGTGTTTGTGCCTGAACATAGCTTATTCCGACAAGAACATGAGTGATGTCGGATTCATGTTTGACGGATTCTTCAAGTTGGGAGCAGCCAGTGATCAGGAGCTCAAAAATTCCAACATGTCAGCACAAGAAATACATGCCGATGGCGGCCTAAGTGAAGCTGGGCAAGTCTTTTACAATCTTCCTCTTCAATTCAAGAATTCCAGTACTACTTCTGTCTTCTCTTTCTCCACCACTTTCATCTTTGCAATAGTAGCCACCGATCCTACATTTCACGGCCAAACCAATATCTTGGCCTCTTCAATGCCACCTCCAATGGTCAAAGTTCCAATCATGTTGTGGCAATAGAGCTTGACACTGACCAAGATTTTCAGTTTGATGATATTGATGATAACCATCTTGGCATTAATATCAATGGGTTGCACTCTGTCAATCATTCTTCTGCAGGTTACTATACTGATCGTGGTCGTTTCAGAAACCTAGATCTCTCAAGTGGAAAACCGATGCAGGTTTGGGTTGAACATAATAGTACAGATCAGAAACTCAGTGTCACCATTCATCCAATAAACATGCCTAAACCTAAGATGCCTCTTCTCACGCTGAAAAGAGATCTTTCTTCTTATTTCTTTGAGTTTATGTATGTTGGATTCACATCCTCTACCGGGCCAAATTCATCTCATTATATATGGGGTTGGAGTTTCAGGATGAACGGTCAAGCTCAGGAGATAAATCTTTCTCGCCTTCCTGATATTCCTGGACTTTTAGGTCCAAATGAAATGGGTGGAGGTGGGAGAGTCCACAAGAAAATATTGATAGCTATATTATCACTAGTGGGTGCGGTTATCTTCCTAATCTTGATCTACGGTGTGGTTATGATTTTAAGGAGAAGAAAATTTATTCAAGTTCTTGAAGATTGGCAAGTCTTGTATGGGCCTCATAGGTTCACTTACAAGGACTTATTCATTGCAACAAAAGGGTTTAGAGAGGGCCAACTTCTTGGTAGAGGTGGTTTTGGCAGGGTATACAAGGGAGTTCTACCATTTTCCAAAGTTCAAATAGCAGTGAAAAGAATTTCTCATGATTCAAAACAGGGGATGAAAGAATTCGTGGCAGAAATCTCAACCATCGGCCTTCTCAGGCATCCAAACTTGGTAAGGCTTCTTGGCTACTGCAGAAGAAGAAAAGAACTGTTCTTAGTCTATGACTATATGCCCAACGGAAGTCTAGACAAGTTCCTTTACCGATTGCCCAACAACAACATACTCAAATGGAAACGCAGATTCAAGATCATCAAAGATGTGGCATCTGCACTCTTATATCTTCACCAGCAATGGGTTCAAGTTGTTGTCCACCGGGACATCAAATCAGCCAATGTACTGATTGACAATGACATGAATGCTAGACTTGGAGATTTTGGCCTCGCCAAGCTATGTGACCATGGAAATGATCCTCAAACATCTCATGTTGCAGGAACTCCAGGCTACATAGACCCAGAAATTGTGCGCAGTGGAAAATCAAACACAGGTACTGATATCTATTCATTTGGGGTTCTGCTGTTAGAGATTGCTTGTGGAAGAAGGCCGGTCGAAACTCAGACTTCGCCGGAGAAAGTGTTGTTGATCGAATGGGTTTTGGATTGTTGGGATAAAGGAGACATTTGTGAATCAGTGGATAGCAGATTGGGGGGTGAATATGTGGTGGATGAAGCTAAATTGGTGCTTACACTTGGCTTGCTGTGTTCACATCCTATTGCTTCAGCTAGGCCTTCTATTTCTAGCATTGTGCAATTCTTAGATGGAGATTCTCAGTTGCCTGATTACTTATTGGATTTAATCAAGTCTAGAAATTTCGATGGTTGGTCTGGTCAAGCCAGTTCTTCATTGTCCTCTGATTTTCCTACTGCCCAAACTTCTATGGCTTCTTTGACTTTTACAGAACCATTTGCCTCCTCCGGCCGCTAATACATCAAATATGTGTAAATAAAGAAAATTATAGGTAAGGTCTATTCTGTTCTGTTCTTATCTTTATTTACGTTGACCCTGCCACTGCTATTTGTTGAAAAGTCTAAAAGTTTATTCATTGCACGGCTGTTCTGTTTTCTAATTATATTTTCATTTGATTTGGAAAAAAGATCCCATATAAAGCCACCTAAAATAGGAAAATCTCAAACTAGATTGGCAAACCGAACAAATCCTACCCCAATAATTAATGTTTTAAAACTGTTTTACCCATTAATTGAAATGAAATTCACATCTAATCGTGCATACCTACCCAGTAAGAAAAACATTACATTTAACACTTATAAAAATCAAACATGACCCATTAGTAACCGCACCCACTAATTACCTGCAAAACATGACAACGTTTTCTGTGTAAAAAGAATCTGGGTCTCTTGGTTGCTGGCTTTTTTTTTAGCCAAGAAACATAGCATATTGTGCTCACCTTAATAAAATATTTATTTCGTAGTTAATAATTATTTTTTGAGAAAACTAATTTGCAGGTTCTTATGGTTTACTTCAATTTTAAATCAAGTCCATATAGTTTTTAATCAAGTTATTATATTTTGATTAGTTAAATCCATCCATTTCTGAGGTTAACGCTGTTAATTTTAAAAGTAAAATAATTTTAATATTTCATTTTTAACACGTCAACAAGCCATGTAAGTATAATGTTAGCCACATCATCAAAAAGTTAACGGTGTTAACCCCCAATAAAAGATGGGCTTAATAGACCAAAATACAAGGACTACAAAAAAAAAAAAGAATCAAATTAGCGAGAAAATTTAGTAACGGAATTTCTGTCACTTATCAAAAAACAACTTTATTCATTTACAATAATAAAGCCGTACTTTTTAATAAATCCTTGTTGTTATTCAATTACAAGAAAGGTTCATGAATTAATACGCCTTTGTGTTGTTATCCAATTACAAGAAAGGTTCTAACCTTCGAGATAATAGCAAAGGTTGAGGTTCTCACCCTGAAATGCCCTCGTGATGTTCCTAGGGAGCCATAGTTGATGGCACGACAGAGCAAACCATAATTTTATATTACCTTTGGTATTAATATAAGAGCTAATTTAATTTTTATTTTGATCCTAAATATAAGATTCTAATCAATTTTATTTCTGATATTTATCTATTTTTTCAAAATAGGATTTGTAATAATTATAGTTGTAGCCAATACACTTGATAAACAAAAATATTTTAGGAAAAACAATATCTATTTATTACACATAACTAATTTTTTAATCTATCCAAATTAGTCAACTATCTCTTATATTAAGGATTGGAGGTAGTATAAAGTTTCATCTTAATCCCTTAATTTTATATAAAGTGTAATAATAATAATTATAGCCAATACACTTTACTAGTAAGGGTGTTTTAAGAAAAACAATTATTTATTACAAATAACTAACATAATAAATTTTTTTAATCTACTCAAATTACTCAACTAACTCTTATAGTAAGGATCAGCTATAGTATAAAGTTTCATCTTAATCCCTTGATGTATGAAGTATTATTTTAATCCTAATATCATTAAAAAAATGTTAACATTAAAATTTATGTGTTGGCAAAACGACATTGATTATTCACATATCAAGTTTAATTTTTAAAATAATAATGATTGTTACAAAAAAAAATAATAATGTAATGTATTGCCTTTACTTTGATTCTCGTCCGTTGTCTTGTCCATCTATATTTTCCAGCTGCAAATTTCTTCCTCCTCACAAAGTCCATTTAAGTGGGAAACACTTGACTTGTACTAACAACCAGAGGCTTCGTCAACGTAGAAAAGTCGTCCAAAATAATTACCCTATTAAGATTTTGTTTTTAGTACTACGCTTCGATTTGATTTCATCAACATGTAATAAAATATCCAACATTCACAATCCCCAAATTAGATTCATGGACCAATTAGAAATTTGTTGAAATTACCAACTAGATTTGGAATATTCCTATTTCAGGTGCCTTTATATGAGATTTTTCCTTATTAATTGGTTAAAGCCACCTCTATCCGCGGTTACAACTCTGACGACAAAAGGCGGCCATGGCCCCGACAACATGTTTATTACAAAAATTTTGTTATAAATAACTAATGAGGACTTGTGAATTGTTCAATTAAACTTGTCAATCTATATGTGATTGAAATACAACAACAAAACTTCTGTAATAAAATTGTAATTTTTAATAAATATTCATTGTTAATTCAATCACAAAAAATACTTATATGTGAATTAACGAGTTCTATTTAGCAATTCACAAGTTTTCGCTAACTACTTATAACAAAACATTTACAATAATAGAGTTGCACTTTTTAATAAATTTTTGTTGTTATTCAATTATAAGAAAGGTTTATGAATTAATATACCTTTGTGGTTATTCACTCACACAACTATTGCGATAAAGTTACACTTTTCAATAAATTAATGTACGTTGTTCAATCATAAGATAGGTCTGAAAATTAACGCATTTAATTTAGCAATTCATAGGTCCCCATTTACTATTCACAACAAAACATTCACGATAGAATTGCATTATTCAATAAACCTTTGTTAATATTCAGTCACAAAATAATCTTAAAAATATACAAGTCAAATTTAGTGATTCACAAGTTCTCAATAACTATTCATAAAAAAAAAAAATTGATATAAACTTGTCACCAGAGTACTGACCATTGGATGACTATCGCTATCGGATCTCTTCCAGTGTTTGGTAGAAATGGCTTTAAAGAAAACAAAGCGGTGACTTGGAAAAGGGGGAAAAAAAAAGACAAAATACCTAGCATACGCAAATCCTGAATCTCAGATCTATAAATTAATTAATAATTTGTTGAATTTGCTAACCGGTTTAAGTTTTTCCATTTTGGGTAGCTTTAAGGGGGATTTTCCCCTTCTTTCCAAATAAAAATATAATTAGAAAAATAGACGAAATAAAGGGGCCCTCAAAGTTGAATAAACTCTAGACTTTTCAACATATAATACTGGCAAGAGCAAAGTGGATACATTAATTTTCTTGATTTACATATATAATTAATGCATTAGCGTCCGGAGCAGGCAAATGATTCTGTTAAAGTTAAAGAAGCCATAGAAGTTTGCCCAGTAGGAAAATCAGAGGATGATGAAGAACATACTTGACCGGACCAGCCACTTAAGTTTCTAGCCTTGATTAAATCCGATAAGTTATCAGGCAACTGAGAATCTCCATCTAAGTATTGCACCACACAAGAAATAGCAGGCCTAGCTGAAGCAATAGGATGTGAACACAGCAAGCCAAGTTTGAGAACCAATTCAGCTTCATCCACTTCATATGCATCCCCCAATCTGCTATCAACGGCCTCACAAATGTCTCCTTTATCCCAACAATCCATAACCCATTCAGTCAGTAAAACTTTCTCTGGGGAGGTCTGAGTTTCCACTGGCCTTCTTCCACAAGCAATCTCCAGTAATAACACCCCAAATGAATATATATCGGTGTATGTGTTTGATTTTCCACTCTGCACAATTTCTGGGTCTATATAGCCTGGAGTCCCTGCTACAAGAGATGTTTGAGGATTATTTCCGTGGTCACATAGCTTGGCGAGGCCAAAATCTCCAAGTCTAGCATTCATGTCATTGTCCATCAGTATATTGGCTGGTTTGATGTCTCTATGGATAACAACTTGAACCCACCGCTGGTGAAGATATAAGAGTGCAGATGCCACATCTTTGATGATCTTGAATCTTTGTTTCCAACTGAGTTTGTCGTCGTTGTTGGGAAGGCAGTAAAGGAACTTGTCTAGACTTCCATTAGACATATAGTCATAAACTAACAAAAGTTCTTTCTTCCTTTTGCAGTAGCCAAGAATTCTTACCAAGTTTGGATGCCTGAGACGACCGATGGTCGCGATTTCTGCGATGAATTCTCTCATCCCTTGTCTTGAATCATGAGAAACTCTTTTCACTGCTATTTGAATATTAGAAAACGGTAGAATTCCTTTGTACACCCTGCCAAAACCACCTCTGCCAAGAAGTTGACCCTCTCTAAACCCTTTTGTTGCAATGAATAAGTCCTTGTAAGTGAACCTATGAGGCCCATACAAGATTTGCCAATCTTCAAGAACTTGAATGAATTTTCTTCTCCTTACAATCATAACCACACCATAGATCAAGATTAGAAAGATAACCGCACCCACTAGTGATAATATAGCTATCAATATTTTCTTGTGGACTCTCCCACCTCCGCCCATGTCATTTGGATCTAAAAGTCCAGGAATGTCAGGAAGGCGAGAAAGATGAATCTCCTGAGCTTGACCGTTCATCCTGAAACTCCAACCCAATATATAATGAGATGAATTTGGCCCGCTAGAGGATGTGAATCCAACATACATAAACTCAAAGAAACAAGAAGAAAGATCTTCTTTCAGCGTGACAAGAGGGGTCTCAGGTTTAGGCATGTTTATTGGATGAATTGTGACACCGAGTTTCTGATCTGTACTATCATATTCAACCCAAACCTGCATCGGTTCTCCACTCGAGAGATCTAGCTTTCTGAAACGACCACGATCAGTATAGTAACCTGCAGAAGATTTATTGACGGAGTCCAACCCATCAATATCAATCCCAAGATGGTTGTCATCAATATCACCAAGCTGAAAATCCTGGTCAGTGTCAAGCTCTATTGCCACAATATGATTGGAACTTTGGCCATCGGAGGTGGCGTTGAAGAGGCCAAGATATTGGTTTGGCTGAGCTTCAGGTATAAATCTAGTAGGCGAGATAGCGAAGGCGAGTCCATGGCCATGAAATTTAGGATGGGTGGCTACTATTGCAAAGATGAAAGTGGTGGAGAAAGAGAAGACAGAAGTAGTATTGGAATTCTTGAATTGAAGAGGAAGATTGTAAAAGACTTGCCCAGCTTCACTTCGGCCACCATCGGCATATATTTCGTGTGCTGACATGTTGGAATTTTTGAGCTCCTGATCACTGGCCGCTCCCAACTTGAAGAATCCATCAAACATGAATCCGACATCACTCTTGTTCTTGTCGGAATAAGCTATGTTCAGGTACAAACACAGCACGAAGATGGTGATAGACATGGTCGGTTTCCTCAATACTGTGGAAGTTTCTGTTTTCTGGTTTGAAGAGAAGGATCCTATGTTTATTTTCAACAAAAGCTTTCATATATAAGAAATAAATAAAGAAGAAAATGATTAATTTCCGATTCTTGGTGGACACGTGGGTACCGGGTTTAATGGCTGTGACTTGAGTGGCTGTGACTCGCTGTTGACTTGAATATGGACAGGCTCTTTCTTTCTGCAATATCAGCGTCTCATAAAAATCAACCCGTTTTGTCTGACTAATTCAATTGATTAATTTAATAAAGGATCATAGCGACATGGAGTTGCGCATATCAGAAAGTCTTGTTAACGTTAAAAAGAAGAAAACAACATCTTTTGTTTCAAAAAAAAAAAAGATTAGACTAAACAAGCGGTTACCCGGATGACCACTCAAATCTTATCTGAACAGTCTAAATGAAATTTTTTAATTAATTATT
Organism: Neltuma alba; assembly: GCF_004799145.2. Lineage (NCBI taxonomy): Eukaryota > Viridiplantae > Streptophyta > Magnoliopsida > Fabales > Fabaceae > Neltuma > Neltuma alba. The sequence continues at coordinate 85,344 of NW_021637272.1, forward strand.
TTTAAATAAATAAAATTATTTTTTAAAGTGATAGTTAAGAAATTATTCTTGTTTATATGCTTATTAAAATAATTATTTCAAAAAATTAAAATAAAAAAATTAAATCTAGACTGTCTAGATCATATTAAGATGATTTAAATGGAATGAGTTTTGGGTGCTTTTCACGAGTTCTGTTACTAATGAGTCTTGTTGAATAGTTATAACAGTATTAAATGTAATGTATTTTTTCCCTGATGATGTAATGTCTTTTTAATTGGGTATGTAACATGTATACTGGAACATTTTTTTTCCTCAAAAGACTTGGCCTGGGGAGTCAATTATGATCTAGAACATGTATACATAGAGAATATATAATATATTGTTGAAAGTGGTTTTATGTTTTAAAATTAATTTTACATTTTAATAAAATATTTTTAAAAAATTGTAAACCATCATCAAATGAAATACCTTACTAAAATAATTGTTTTGGATGTGTGTGGTAATATTATAGTAAATAACAAGTAAAAGCTTTTAATAACCCCATGAAATGATTTGGATATTAGCTATATCTAATCATATTTTAATACTTAGATCACTTTTAAAATAAATACATCTAAGTTTTGATTTTATAAAACAAACAAAATATCATTAGAAAAATATTTTTAATAACTTAAAAAGGCAGGTTAAGATGCAAATTTATGCCATCCAAAAATCTTTTAGATGCAAATTTATTCTAAAAATTTAAAATTATAACAATTTTGTCCCCTACTGTTAAAAATGTTAATGGTTAACATCACTATTTTAACGGTTAACGTTAATTTTTTAATAGTATGAAGACAAAATTACGATGATTTTAAATTTTTAGGATAAATTTATACTCAAAATTAAAAATTTTCAGGCATCCAACACTCCTACATAAAAACTTTTAAAATAAATCCGTGCCTTGACTTTAAAAAAAAATCTAAATGTAGATTTATATTTCTTTTACTTCTCTCCCACACATGAAGCGGCCTCTTCCTCCTGGTTTTTATTTCCCTTTTCCTTCATCTACCTCTCACGTCACATTATCCGCCATTTTTCTTTTTTGGCTTCTTGCTCTTGCCTTCTGCGTGCTACACTGTCCTTTAACCACCACAGTTTTGGTTTGAATCACTATCGGACCAACAATGGCCACACCTTGAAAGGGATAATCTAGTCTCATGGGTTAGTTTTTGTTAAATCATGTATTAGCTTATAACTTCAGTTAGCAAAATAAGAAAGAATAATATATAAGAGAGGTTTTATATGACTTACATTTGTTCATATGTATGAGGAGTTGATATGTTGTTGAATTAAGAATGAAGTTGAGATATATGCAAGCACCAAAAGCAAGAGTCGCGTGACACGCGTCATCACGAAGACTTTGGATCAAGTGGATCAATTAAAAAGAAACCCATGTGTGCTCCCTCCAATTTACAATATGTCACTTTAACTAATTTTCAAAAACATAAAATAACAGTTAGCTCATTAAATATTTCACAATGATTTTTTTTAAATTTTAATCATTTTAAATGAAACTGTGAAGAAAAGGGAAAAACACAAAAAGTTGTATTTAAACGTTAATTACAAAAAAATTAAAAAATAAGTATTAATTACCTTTTAGATGAATTATACCTAGAATCAAATTATCCTGCTAAAATTGATTGTGGTATCAACTATAGGGGTGTTTAAGTAGAAACAAAATCATGATTTTAAAAATAATTTTACAACATATGAAATAAATATGTAGAGAAATTTATCTTAATTTACAAAAAACTATTTTTTTAAAAACACTTTTATGATTTTCCTAACACTGCTTGCGGGGGTACACACCCATAAAAGCGGGTTCCCTTTGTTTTTGGGGCGGGGTATTAGGGTTTTGGTCTATGTGTTTGGGCTTGGCCCCTTTGCATTTCATCATGACGGAGTGAGTTTAAGCACACAATCGCATGGCACAGGCTTGAACTTCGAAGTCAAAAGAATTCATTTTGTTTTAATGTGCCTTTAAAGTGTGCTTAGTGAGCAACTTTTTTAGTCCAAACAACTTCCCAATTGCTTAGGCCTTAGGGTTATTAATTTCTAATGCATTTAAAACATTTGCCTCTAATGTTAGGACTGGACCGGGAGGCCATTTTATTGGGTGGAAGGTCAAGAATAAACTACAAGGACCCATGTCTTAAAATACAAACCTTAGGGACCTTCATGGAGCTTGACTGAAACTATAGGACCCATGACATAGTTTGCCTAATCAAGAACTGCATAGAACCAGCAATTTTATCTTTGTTCTTTAAGTTAGTGTGACTGTAATCAATTTATTGGTGGCTTCAATTGATGTTTGGAGATGCTGTTTCATGCTAGCTTTGAGAGGATAATCGCTGTATTCAATTTATGTGGTCCTATGCATGATTGTGGGGACAGTCTATATATATGCTGTTTAAATTTCCTTATGTATATTTAATTATTTAGTTATTTTTTGGGACCCATTAATTTAGTTATTGATAGAATTATTTTGTCATTTGATGCAACAAATGGGTTTAATGTTGAAACGGTTCAAGTATGGGATTGAAGTAAGGACTTAAACAATTTATTTTAGTTCTTAGTATAAGAACTAGATAAATAATTTGTGAATATTAAAAAAAATTAGTTGAGTTAGTTATTTGTAATAAATGGGTATTGTCCTAAACTATCCTTGTTAGTCATGTGTATTACAACATAAATCTTTTAACATATACAGTTACCATGTGGACTATTTTGGGATAAATGAATAAATATGTGAGACAAAATGAATTAAAGTCTTACGATCAAATTGAATATCTAATTAACTCTTATATTTATGACTGAAGGCAATAATATTAATGGTGATGATCATAATATAGAGTTGGCAATCATGGAAAGGTGATCCCAATAATGAGTAACAATAGTATAAGTAATATTAATATTACAATTTTGAAAATAATTGAAGAATAAATCTGTTGACATATATACATAAATAGCGATATGGGAATCTAACATTTCTACTGCTTAGACTAAATAAGAATAAATGTGGCAAAAAAATTAAGAATAAATATATAAGAATGCAGTATTACCTACCATGAGAATCTAACAGTTTGAAACGAATATAAAGACAGTTTATCACAATTCCTACCATGAATATAAGAATAAATATATAAGAATGCAGTATTACCTACCATGAGAATCTAACAGTTTGAAACGAATATAAAGACAGTCTATCACAATTCCTTGGAGATTCTTTCTGCATTTTGATGAACGAAGTCCAACATAACGTAACTCAAAGAACATATTCTCGTCATGAAGCACATCGATGTTGAAATATTTTATTTATTTATGGTTGAATTAATAATTGCATAATAACACTAGACTATAAAGAATAAAGGAAAAATACCTACAAATATTGTTAAGAATAATATAAGCTGATTCATCCCCTCTTCCACTCCCGCTTTCACTTCTATTTTTATTATTCTCAGAAATGCTCCAATGCCTTATGCCTCCACAAGGAGTCTGAGAAAGACATTGCATCCTATAAGCCTTCATTTTCTAGCCAAATATTGGCAAGTACATATCCATGAACATTGATGTTTTATATACAATTTTTTTTTGGCTTCTAGAATGTTTGTTACGCAATTTTTATAGTCATGATAATCTGAATAATTATTATATTCTATATTTTTAATTTTATATTAATTTATATTAATATATTTTAATAATTTATTATTAACAATAATAAACTATGACTTTATATATATTACTTATCTCTTCACAAATTTACTTTAACTTATAAGTGGACATATACGAACATATTAATATTTGTTTTTATCCATTTGATCAAGATTTGTTTTGTCTGGTAACTTGGACCAACTCTTTGTTCCTAATTTGTTTATAACAAGCATGCTCAATTTGCCTGATTGCCTCCAGTGGAGGCCGAGTCTGCTTCAAACAGGAATCTTTAAACTGGATAACAACTTAATTAGAATCTAGCCAGTAATGAGGCATCATGGATCATAAAAAAATTTCTAAATCAATTTTCACTTTTTAAGAAAAATTGTGATTCTTTTGTGGATTTCTTGGTGGTGGTGTTCTATACAAAATTCCAAACAATTTATTTATTAACTAAGGTCCCCGTGGATTTTTTTGTTGGCATCATTGTAGGGTAGATCCCATTAGCAAAAATTAAAAATTATTAAATGATATATTAGAAAAGTTAGCTTGTAATTTATGTACTATCTTCGATTCTTAATATAAGATCTCGTTTGACTTTATTTTGATTCTAAATATAAAACCCCAATTCATTTTGTCTCTCATATTTCTTTATTTTTTTTTCAAGATAGTCCTTCTAATAATGATAGTTCTTGCCAATAAACTTGATTAGTAAGGATATTTTAGGAAAGATAACACATATTTATTACAAATAAATAACTTAACTTATTTTCTTAATATACTCAAATTAGTCAACAAACTTTTATATTTAGGACTGGAGGTAATATTATACTACCTCCAATCCTTAATATAAGACCTCGTTTAACTTTTATTTTGGTTCTAAATATAAGATCCCAATCCACTTTATCTCTCATTTTTATACATTTTTTTTCTAAGGTAGACTTTCTAATAATAGTAGTTTTAACCAATACACTTGATTAGTAAGGATATTTTAAGAAAGACAATACCTATTTATTATAAATAACTAATTTAACTTTTTTTTTTTAATTTTCTCAAATTAGTCAACTAGCTCTTATAATTAGGATTGGAGGTAATATAAAACATACCCAAAAAGTCTCGCTGCGCATGAGTATAATGTATTTCATTTCCCGGGGGCAAATATGTGTGTGTATTATTTTCCAGCCTCTTTACAACATACAGACATAATATTAGTGTTCTTTAAATGGCCCATTACCGCATGGACACTTTGGAAGTGTTTAATATGTGCTTGCGGGTAAGGATGGACCGCAAAAAGTGCTTCGGTGGCAAGGTTTTGAACCTTGGTTATCGACAGATGTAAAATTTATTAAAAACTCGAAAATATAATTATAAAAAATAACATACTGTTTTGAAAGTGATACAATATATGTTAACTATTAGTATAATAATCTTTCATTTCTTGTGGAATAAAATTTATTTCTATCTTTTTGTAAAATAGTGAAATTCTTTGTCATAAAATTTTCAGTATATCTTTTAAGAAAGAATATGTTATACAAAACTGAAAGTATGACCAAATTCAAGTCAAACAAGAAAATAATTTTTTTGGATAGAGGTAAATTTTTTATTTGTGAATATTAAACGTTAATAATCAAATACTGTATTGTTTTATATTTTTTTGGAAATATAAAGACTAAAATTTTATTTGACAAGCTTAAAAATATTTATTAAAATTTTTTTATTTGATAACGTCTATTTTTATATTGAATATAAGTTAAAATTCATGTTTTTAACTATACATGTTTGGCTTTTTCAAAAAATTAACTGGATGCAAATGAAAATTTTCTAGAATGTTGGAATGAAACATATTTAATAATTTGACAAACACAGATGGAGGGACACACCCAAAAGCGGGATATTTGCCTTTTTTTTAAAAAAAAAAGTAGTTTTTTTTTTGCTGAAGTCAACGATAGATGACTTGTTTCCTTTTTGTTTTTACTTCTTACAAGTTTGAATTTGTTCTTAATAAATAAAGTTTTATTTTTATTGTTAAAGGAGTAAATTCCCTTGTTAATCATCATGTTGAAGAGCACTACATATTAAACGTCAAGTAAGTTTGAAAATGTATAATAAAATATTAAAAATATATAGTTTACTTTTACTTCTGTATCCTCAAGACTCAACTTCCCCATAAATTTAGCCCTCTAATGATGAATCGATCAATTAGAATGGATTCACTTTAATATTTTACAATTTCATGGAGAATGACATTTGGGTCTTTTGCAAGAGAATTATTAATACTTTTCTGCTTTAATTAAAAAGGCTATTAATACAATATATATTATACTTGTCAATTTCAAGCAGATCATATGCTTAATGAACCAAAATATTAATAATTTATTTTACATGGAAACCAAATGTCATTCTCCCCCAGCTATTTCCCCTAAGTGCCTTATTTTTTTTTAAACAATATTTTTAAAATTGAAAAAAAATTAAACTTTAAAATACTATCTAGATCATTTAAGTGAGTGTGTATTTTTTTAATACACCAGGGGCCTCCGTATTTCCATTAATTTTTTTTTCATTGACTAATGACTAGAAAGAATTGAATGATAAACTACAATAGTAAATAACAATTTTTTGTGCGGAGAATGTGAGTGCAAAATATTTGTTTAATTAGAAGAGATTCCCTCATCCACAAACGCGTGATATTTTATGCTGATTCTGACATGGTTCTTTGTTGAATTTATGATGCATAGGTTGGATTGGCCATCTTGTATGACCCTTGTACATTCAAATCCTTGGTTTTTCTTTTATTGTGCCCTAAATCTGGGCACTGAGTCACGAGAGCCGTTTCGCCTTTGAAAATGCACAAAGTGGGCAGATCAAAATTGTACTCTCTTCCACTTAGGCAATTAAAAGATAATCCTAGTCGCGTAATAATGTAATACAAAGTGCATAAGACACACAACTTAAATTGTTAGGTTTCTAGTTGTCTATGAAACAACCTTCCATCCCTAACATGAGAGGGAATTTAGGATTTGTTTGGTATGAGGAAAATGGAAGGAGAGAGGAGAAAAAATTTAATGAGTTCGATTTACAAAATTGAAGATGTGGGATTAAAAGTTTTTTTAATTAATTTTTATCTTTTTATTTTACATCCTCTCTTTCTTAAAAGAAAAAAATTTCAATAAACCCTCTTGGCTGCCAAATTTATATTGCAAATAGCTGAATTCTTGTTGCAAACCGTCAAATTCTTGTTGTGAATTGTGAAATTTAAGTTGTTCATTCATTTACCGATGAAATTTATAAAGATTTACAACTCAAATTTGACTATTTATAACAAGAATTTAGCGATTTACAACTCAAATAAAGTAAGAATATTTTTATTTTCTCATACAATAAATTTTAGTCAAGGGGATACAATGAAATTTTAAAATTTTTTAGGATTTGGCTGATATTAATTCTTTATCGAGAGAGTTTATTGAGATTCTTTTTATAATTCTCTAATTTTTTAAATCAAGCTTATTAAAATTTTCTTTCCTTTTCATTTTCCTCGTACCAAATATAATTTAAATATAAAATTTTAATCTATTTTATACCATATACTTGTCCTGTTTTTTTCTAAATTATCCATATTGATTATACATATTAAGAGATTTTATATAAATGGGTGATTTCAATGTAAATAATTTTTTAAAAAAATATTTTATTTCCTTTTAATTCTATTATTGGGTTTTTTTTAATGGTAGTCAATTTTCATGGTTTAAAAAAATCTATCATTATTCAATTTTTTAATTATATACTCCCTCCAGTTTTATTTATAAGTATTAAATTTGGGAAGGGGTGTGGTCCAGTTTGAGCTTTAATTTGGATTTATCTTAATATTTAAGACCTTTTTAAATTTTTTTTAATTATTTATTCTCTTTCATTTGCCGAACTCTCTCTTATCTCATTTCACTATGCATTCTCTTTCATCATTTTTATCATTTATTATAAAGGCATAATCTAAGAACAAAAATATATTTTTAACTTATTTATTACTTTTAACCAATTTCAACTCATTATTTATTACCAGCAAATTAATTCTTTGAATTCATAATAAACACAGGAGGCAGTATTAGAAATACAACGAACACCATTTCATATATAGTACATATCATAAAGTGTCGTTCACTTAAAAAGAAAAGGGAATGGTAGTAGAACGTTCTGACGAAGGTGGAGGATCGGAAGAAGTGAACAAAGCGAATCGAACGTGGAAGAAATTCAAGCGATACCCTCAAATTGGCGAAGTTGATCAACAGGAGGATGCTGGTAACAATGAAAAAGAAACGTCTTTTAAGGACAAGCTATTTGGTCTAAACATTCACCCTAAATCAAAAGATGAAAAGGGAAGAAGTGTGTTTGATGAAGTGTGGGCTAAATATATTGCTGGTTTACAATGTTTCTTTAGCAATGACAAGGTCACGGGGGTTGAAGCTGGCACTAAAAATATTGTAATGGAAGATGATGAGGATTGCCCTACCCTTAGGGTCTCAAGGGAAGAGTATGAGTTGTGGTGCGCTCCATGGAGAAAATCCTTGATCGTAAAGCTGTTCGGAAAGAACGTTCCTTTATGGGTTATGAGAGACAATTTGAACATGCTATGGAAAACCTCAAAGGAATTCTCAGTCAGGGATTTGGACAATGGTTATTTTGTCGTCTCCCTTGAGGATGAGGATGATATGAATTGGATGCATCAGGAAGGACCATGGATGATCTCTGATAGGTACCTGGTAGTCCAAAGACGGAGACCGAATTTTGACCCGTGGAATACGGAATTGCACAAAAAGATTATGGTTTGGGTGAGAATTCCACTTCTCCCTCTAGAATTTTTCAATTCTGCTAGTCTGAGAATGATAGGATCCCTGCTAGGGAAGGCTCTAAAAATCAATCGGGCCACCTATGTAAGTGAAAGAGGCAGATCGCCCGTATTTGTGTGGAGATTGATTTGAATAGGAGGTTAAAGTCAGTGGTTAACATTTTTGGAAAAAGAAGATGCGTCATGGATAAAGGCCTACATCTCATTTGCTTTTGTTGTGGAAAGTACGGACATCACCAAGACATATGTCCTGAGAATCAAAACTTGAAAACATCCACTGCGGGGGGAAATGAAGATCAGGTGCAGACAGCTTCGTCGGAACCCATGACGAAAAAAATGGGTCTTGAACGTAAACAACAAAAAGCCCCCTGAGACTATGAAGAAGAATGATCAGGTAGCCGAACCAACAGGTGAAAAGCGGCCAAGAGGAAATATAGAAGGAGCCATGGAGGAATTGGTACCTCTGATCGGCCGAGCTCTACCGGAGAAGGAAGGTCACAGAGTTTGGAATCTTGTTCAACGGCCAAGACGTAAAAAATCTGGTAATTCCGGATTTCATGGACCTACGAAAATCAGGGAGGAGTGATCCTCATAGGAAGTTATTGGGAAGAGAGGATTAAGGGATACTGCTATCAAATTTAATGATCCGACCGTTGAAGCTGCTCTAGAACCAAACTTAAAAGCTGCAACCAAAAAGCCACCTAGATCTTTCAGAAGAGACTCTACGAATCAAAGACAGTGGGTCCTTGTAGGCCAACAGAATTCTTTTAAAAATAATAGGACATACAATGGAAAAGAAAATATTCCTAAAGACTTAACCTCTCTCTCTGGGCCTTCAATTGTGTGAGTCCACCACTTTCTTAACTCTCTAAATCCTTTCAACGTCTTATCTGAGCCCACGGTGGTAGCCATGGATGAAGAATAGCAGACGACCTTAAAATCATCCACTAGCTCGGATATGGAAGTCCAACAAGTCGCTGGGCTTGAATCCACCTCTAGGATCCAAGTTAAAACTTCAGAAGCTACTAGTACAGAGATCGGTACCCTTAGCACGGTGACTGGAAACCTGAATGCCGTTAACACTATAAGGGGACTTATAAGCATTGTCTCCCCGATTGAAGGCTCTCCATGATCAGTTTGTTTTGGAATTGTAGAGGTATGGGCTCCAAAGCACTTCTGCGGCTCATTAAAGAAATTTAAAAAACATACTCTGTTGAATTTGTTGCTCTGTTTGAAACCAAAAGTAGCGGCACTAAAGCTTGAGCTCGCTGTCAAAATCTGTGTTTTGATAAGTTTGAGATTGTTGATGCTAACAGACTCTGGGGAGGCATTTGGATCGCTTGGAATGAAGTTGGCTACACCATCTTTGTCGAGAAGACATCCAATCAGTTTATTCATGTGAAGGCTTCTAAAGGGACTGAAAACATGTTCATCATTGCAGTGTATGCCAGTCCTAATAATATCTATAGAAGACAACTGTGGCGAGATCTTTGGGACCTTAAACCCAACGAGAATACCTTGTAAATTTTAGGAGGCGATTTCAATGCCACCTTGTACTACCATAAACGTCGGTCCACTGCGGCTCACCCAAGCTCAGTGGATATTGACTTCATTCACTGGTTTGATGATATGGAAGTACATGACTTGGGATGTATCAAACCTTTTTTTTACTTGGCATAGAGAAGGCTGTGAAAGCATGATCGATCGGGTTATTGCTAATACTACTTTCAAGGAAACCTTTGTCGATACGACCGTCAAGCATCTTCCGTGGTTCAAATCCGATCATAGACCTATCCTTCTTACCCTTACTGCAGGAACCACAAGACATAACCGCAAACGTCCTTTTTGGTTTGTGGCTTCATGGGTCCTACACAATGACTTTGCTAGATTAGTTAAGAAGGTGTGGGATTCAACTACTTGTTGGGAGGAGAACGTCGGCTCCTTTACTTCAAAAGTGGATGTTTGGAGCCATGATGTCTTTGGGCACCAGGGAAGAGCGAAAAATCGAATCATGGGTAGATTGGAAGGAATCACCAACCACTATGGTGCTACAGGCCTCTCTTCATCCATCTCGCAACTCCACAAGGAGCTGCGGTCAGAGCTAGAGAATATACTTATAAAAGAAGACCTTATGTGGGCTCGAAAGGCTAAATGCTAATGGTTCTTCTTAGGAGACAAAAACACCAAGTATTTTCATTCACTATTACAAATTTTGTAATATATGACGCTTAATATTTGACTGTTATTAACAAAAACCGTCAAGTATGATGAGACGGAATTATAATAGGTCATTATTTGACGGTTGTATATAAGAACCGTCAAATAAGCTAAGAGAATATTTTACGGTTAAAAATAATAACAGTCAAATATTTATGATATAAAGATTTAAAAATTTATTTGACGGTTAATCTTATAAACCGTCAAGAAAACCAACACCTTCTCAATTTTTTTATCCGGCTCCTCGCGATTCCTCTTCTTTCCCTTCCTCCCCTGCCTTTCCTCATTTGTTCTTCTTTATCCAGCCATTCTCATCATCAGATCTTGCCGCTTCTCGACAAATCTCCCTGTCACCCCTATTGTTTGATTCACTTATTTGGTTTGGTTCGCAGGTACATTTTCACTTAACCATGATTCACCATTCTTCCTTTGTTCACTTTCTTCATCTTCATTTTTCTTTCTTCTTCACTTTCTATTGTTCTCATCAATCACGGGTCTCCCTTTCATTTTCTAGTTTTTTTTTTCATTGTTTTGATTTTTCTCACGTTTCTCCTTTATTCGCACTTCTCAGCAAGATTCAAAAGTAAACCCTAGCAAAGAAGGAGCTGAGAAGTCGTTAGCGCTGCATGAACAAATTCCTCATCTCCTTGCCTTGGTATTCCGTGAGCCATTCTTGTTTTGCCTATTTAGAACTCTACTGATTATAAATTTCTGAGTTTTTCTACTAATTTAATGTTTAGCCTAGCGAAGATTCTTGCCTGGTAATTAACAGTACATCCTTGCTGATATTATCAAGTTTTAAGGGATCTCAAGGCTTGCAAAAAGCCTCTGACTAAGGCCATCACAGAGGTAGAGTTTCGCTTTATTTATTTATTTATTTATGAATCTGCATAACAAGTTGAGTTCTTAGGTAGGCAGAAATCCAAGGCTCTGCTTTTACTGATTTAGGTATCAGATATGGCGCATTGAGGAGGGTAGTTTAGGATTTTTTATTTTTTTTAAAACTCTTATGAAGGAATCATAAGCTCTTGGGAGTAAGGAACCAAAGAAGCTAAGAGACAGTCGGCATTCAGATCTCAGCAGTGAGTTTTCATTTATTTTGGTTTAGAATTGAAAGTAAAATGTAATAATTTGCGTTCTGTTTTGCAGCTTTGTATCGTACCATGAGGTTCAGAATCTTGTAAGATGATAAATATTGTCAAAATTTATCTGCACAAGACTCTATCTTGAGATTTAGAATCTTGTAACAGGATTTTAGTTAGATCTGTCTTATGGCATCTAAATTATTTTATGTTTCTTTGTGGATTTGGTAATTTTGTTTCAAATTAATGTGTTTCAAGTATTCTGCTCCTTTTCTTTTATGATTGCTGGTCTTTCAGACCGTGTTTCAGGTGTGCTCCTTCATTAGCACTTGGATTTAGTTGCACCCATTTCGCCTCTCCTCTTATTTTCCCTTGAAATATTAATTGACAAAATTGGTTTGAGTTTGTTGTACCTCACACTCACCATTCTTTGTAGCATCTTACTTTTTAGAATTGTTCTGCTTTTGAACCCATAGATGGAAGCGCCACACTTGCATAAAGATTTGTGACTTCAGTTATTCCAAGGTGGGAGTATGATGGCATGGAAAGGTATAGATATATCTGGTGCTTTACTAGATTTGGTTATCTAGATTTCATTGTATTGGCTTATATACCCATTTTACCTCTAGTTCTGCTGCATTGCTTCTCTTGGAAGACAACTCAAATAAGTTATTTTGATTATCTTAGGTACAAGATTCATTCAATCTAATATACGAGACTTTTACATAATAGGGACCATCTTTGTTGAACTAAGGCACAAGATTATTAGCTCTATTTGTTATTACTGCATTCCCTCTAGTTTTTCTATTATATATGTTGTTGCTGTCATTGTTCTATATAAGTTTGGTATTTTTATCATATCTTAGGTACAGGATGCATTTAATCCAATATATGAGATTACTACATAATAGGGACCATCTTTGTTGAACCTTGGCACCAGACTATTAACTCTGTTATTACTGCACTCCCTCTAGTTTTTTTATTATGTTGTTGCTATCATTGTCCTATATAAGTTTGGTGTTTTTATTATTTTTATTGCTTTATGCCAGCACCAAGAAACATTTCTCCTACTGCAAATGAAGTTCTTTCTGGGGAAGTTGGTCTCAGCCACTTAGATTTGACTTTAAATATTTGAAGGTATATTATAAAGCAATTGTTTGGATGAAGCTCTTTAGTCATTAATGATCTTATTGCTTCTAGAGATAAGACTTTTGAAGAGAGAAGAATTACAATTTAAGGAGTTGAAGATCAATGCGGTTGCTTTAGTAAAGCTTAACATACCTAAGAAATTGATGTTGTATTCTAATTTTGACTCTGTTAGTTACAAATTTTTTTTAAAATTTTGAAGCGTTGTATTTTGAGGAATTGGAGAGCAAATGTAATTTATGTTGACGATTGTACTTTTTTTAATTAATAATAGTTTGTTGATTACAAAATTGTTGGTCTTTTGTATGATTTAGTTATGCAAAATTGGTATCAATATTTCACGATTTTCTTTTTGAAACAAGTATTACTTATCAGTTATTTGAAATAACAGTCCAATAAAGTTACATTTATTTGACGGTTCTTGCATACAAGGGTCAAGTAAGGGTATCGATATTTGACGGTTCCTACAAATAAGGGTCAAGTAAGGGTACCTATATTTGACGGTTCTTGCAAATAAAGGTCAAGTAAAAGTACTCTTATTTGACAGTTTTAACAAGGAACCGTCAAATATTTTTGAAATACTTGACAGTTCAAAACCGTCAAATATTTGTCCGAAGCATATATGGCGCCTTTTTATTTGACAGTTCAGAACCGTCAAATATAGACAAAAATAACTGTCAAATATTAATAATTTTGTAGTAGTGATTCCAAAGCCAATGGTAGAAGACGGAGAAATAAGATAGAAGCCCTTAGAAATGATTTGGGGGATTGGACCAATGACATTGAGGAGAATAAATTTATTGCCTCTACCTTCTTTCAAGAGCTTTTTACTGATGACAACAACAGCCCCATCATTCTGTTGGATGATCACCCTTTTTTCCCTCTTGATGTGTCTAATAGGGAACTCTTATGCAAGAGGCTCTCCTATGAAGAAATCAAAGGTGCTATCTTCAGTATGAGTGTGCTCAAATCCCCTGGGCCAGATGGTCTTAATGCTCTATTTTTTCAAAGCCAATGGGAGGTTATAGACCCTTTTGTGGTCAAGGTTATTCATGAAGCTTTTGAGAGCCCGGAGACTATTGGACATCTCAACCATACCTTTATTGTTTTAATTCCAAAAAGGGAGTATCCAAAAACCATACATGATTTTCGACTAATTAGTCTCTATAATGTTATTTATAAAATTATTACTAAAATCATTTCTAATCGCTTAAAATATTTTCTCCCACAGGTTATTTCTCCTAATCAGTGCAGTTTTGTGCCTCGACGAATAAGCTCAGACAATATAATTGTGGCACAAGAAGTGGTCCATTCAATGCGAAACATACAGGGAAAAAAGGGCTTCATGGCAATCAAGATCGATCTTGAGAAAGCCTATAATCGTATCAGATGGGATTTTGTGATAAAATGCTTAGCTGAGTTGCAGCTTTTGAGAGATTTCCTTGAGGTCATTAGAGCTTGCATTTCCTCCCTAACCATGCAAATCCTTTGGGAAGGCAATAAAGCTAAGGAGTCTTCTCCCTCTAGGGGTTTAAGACAAGGTGACCTTTTATCTCCCTACCTCTTTGTTATATGTATGGAAAAGCGAGCCCTATTGATACAAAGAGAAATTAACGTGAACAGATGGAAGCCAATTAGACTTGGTAAGAATGGCCCCCCAATTTCCCACTTATTTTTTGCCGATGATTTGTTACTTTTTGCAGAAGCCAACATGGACCAAGTGGAGACCATTAAAGGGTGCTTGAACGAGTTTTGTTCAATGTCAGGACAAAAAGTCAACTTCAATAAAACCAAGGTCCTCTTCTCGAGGAATGTGAACCACACAAGAGCAACCCAATTGAGTGGAGCCTTGGGATTCGCTAGCACGAATAATCTCAGCAAATACCTGGGTGTATCCCTTCACCACGAGAAAGTCTCTCTAAGCACTTACCAGTACGTGATTGACAACGTACGAGAGAGATTAAGCAATTGGCAGATATCTAGAATCTCCCTGGCAGGTAGAGATACTCTTACAAAGTCAGTTATTACCGCACTGCCTATGTACTCCATGCAAATGGTGAATGTTCTAGTTTCTACTTGTGAAAGCATTGAGAAAAAGTCAAGAGACTTCCTTTAGGGCTCTTTAGATGAGCAAGGCGCACGCATATGATTTCTTGGGATGAAGTTTGTAATATCCCAAAGTTTATTTTAGGATTTTAAAAAAATTCAAAAAAATAAAATAATAATAATATTTTAAAAAAATAAGTCAAACTTTCCACCAAAATACTGTGGAAAGTTTGGGGGATTGGGGGTTGGGTTTGAAATCCCCCCTAATAAATGTGTGGGGGTGTTAAATACACCCCTTACAATTCAATTCCTCCCCTCAAGCACAAGAAGCAAAGAGAGAAAGAGAGATAGAGTGGGTGAGAGAGAGAGAGAAGCATACTGGTAAAGGAGAGAACAAGTATTGAAGATATTTTAGGTACACAAAATTATTTCTTTTTATCAAACTTTTTTTATGAATATTTCCTATATATTTTAAGCTTCCTATTGACATTGTTACTGTAGTAATTGGAAAAAATTTTGAGACTAATATATGATGTAAGTATTGAGTTTTGATAAAAGATGACCATAGAAATTTAGAAGTAAATGAGTTGTTAACTATAATCGATTTAGATTTGTCTATCTGTTAGTTTTTAGTATTAAATTAATTTGTTTAGTTGAAAATCTGTTATTTATGGTATATACTATATTTTTTACCGATTAAATTAAAGTTAAATAATTTATTGGGTTGTTTGACATATTATTGAGATTTTAATCGATTAGTTTTATTTATTGGGTAATTAGAGGTTTTAAAATAATTAATTTAGCTAGAAAGTTGATTATTTATGGAAATAAATACATATGAGAGTTGTACCATTAAAATTTTGATTAGATTATTTATTTATAAATAATTGACATTTTTGATGATTCAGTTTTGAGATTTAGATTTCAAATGAGATTTTTAGAATTTAGAATATAATAATTCCATATTTAGAAATTTAAAATTTTTTTTATTAAAGTAAATAATTTGGAGGTCGTAAATAAATAATTTGGGCTTGTTAGAATATTATGAGTTAGTTCTAAAGTATTTAATTTTGGATTATGAGAGTTTGTAGAAATTTAGAATAAAAATTAAATTAAATTAGAAATTTAACTAATATATATAAGCTTAATTAATTAACTAATTAGCTTATATTAATATGTGGTTATATTAATTGTGTAGATTAATTATTGGTTGAGTAAAGGATTGATCTCGTGGTAATCTTTTTTATTGCTTTGACAAGAGGTAATTACTTTCTACTTGTTATATGTGCTAATATGTTGTTTGTGAGTATTTTGCTATTTTAGAATAATATTTGTTATTTAGAACTCGAGTAGATATGATATATCTTTTGAGCTATGAAAATTATCTTGTGAGATTTTTGAAATTGTGATTGAGAAGTTTGGAAAAGATATATGATTTATATCTTATGAATTATACCGAGAAAAGATTGAGACATTTTTGTTATATCGTGAATGATTGGTTGTTATTTGAATTTTGGATTGAGCCCTATCCTACCACGTGGTAAGGCCGCCATTGTTGCACATTGTTTGCCTTCCTTCGTCCCCTATAGTGAGGGATAGGCTTTTGTAGCTTCTAATTCGTCTCCCAGAGTGAGGGATAGGCCTATATGTTTGATTAATCCCCCATAGTGAGGGATAGACTTATGTAGCTTGTGTGTTAGCCCCCCATAGTGAGGGTTTAGATGATTGAAATTATATTTCTATGGATATATCTGTATTTCTCGAGAATTAATAATTGTCCCGCTTGACACCTTACGAGCATGTGTTAGTATGTATGATGAGTTGAGAAGTTGGTTACCGAGACATTTGTTTCACCCTGTGGTTTTTACTATCTTCAGGTGTTAGCTCAGGTGGTGGCCTGTCAGGGAAGGCTCCAGGCTGCTATAGCTTGTATAGCCTCTCAATTTTTGTTATATGTGCTGATTTGTTATATAATACCACATAGGGCTCATCTATGTTAATGTTGTAATCTAATGTTTTTTTTTAATTACTACTATGTGATATGGGAGGCCATTAGAAGGCCATAGGTCTTTAAGACTTTGCATGTTACGCTCTTTTAAAAGTGTTGACTTTTGACTAATAGGTTCTATAGCTTGCATTAACATGATTTGTTAGTTTGGATGTGTAAAAATATGAGTTTGGTGTGGGTTAATGATTTGACAGTATTCTTGGACTTTAAAAGCCCAAGGCCCAAGTTAACAATCAATGTTGCATATAATATAAGTTATTTCTTTTAACCATGATAGCGATTTTAAAATTTTAAGGTTTCTTCTTTTCTATCATAGTTAATCTTCCGAATAAATTGTTTGATTTAATCTAAAGAGGTTTTGAAAGAACGGTCGTCACAAAGTTTACAAGGAGAAAAAATCTAAGGGGTTAGGTATGAAACATATCAAACAACAGAATAGAGCTTTCATGATGAAGCTAGGTTGGGGCCTAGTAAATGATCGTAGTTCTCTGTGGGCTCATGTGATAAGAAGCAAATATCGCAGCAGGTATGATTTAATGCCCCGATTTAATCCTCTCAAAGCAGGTTCCAATACCTGGAATGGTATTAAGAGTAATTGGCAGAAGGTTAAGGAAAATATCCAGCAAGTAACGGACCATAATGGTGTCAACCGTGCTCAATGGAAGCTTGAAAAAAGCAGGAAGTTTACAGTAAGATCTGCTTATCGCTCTCTGAATGCCACTGAGATGCCTACTCTGGGTCCTTGGACGAACCTTCGGAGGCTAAAAGTGCCCTAACGTTGCAAAACCTTTGCGTGGACACTGCTGCACAACAAATTAATTACAAGGACTGCACAACAGATTAATTACAAATAAGTTAAAATATAAAAGACAGCTTCACAGCACAGGAACATGTGACAGATGCAAATTAACCATGGAAGACAGCCTTCATGCACTGCGGGATTGCGGAGTCATCAGACAATTCTAGAAATTGATTGTGAAGTCGTCCTTTCACAATAAATTTTTCTCTTCTACTATCTCGGAATGTTTCAGCTTAAACATGGGGAGGAATATGAATCACCAGTACTGCTATTGGAAGGGCCTCTTTGTAATCATTTGCTGGCTCATCTAGCGATATCGCAATGAACTTATCCGCTCCAACACTGTGTCTAGTATTGAGAGTATCCACGTTAAAGCTAGTGCCATTCTTAGTAGCCTAACCAGAGAGCAAAGTAAACTGACAGGAAGTAACTTAGTTCCCGATAGGAGCCTTACCGAGACCACCATAACAACGACTGAACACGACGTCTTGGTACAGACTGATGAAGCTTTCTCTTGAGTTAACCACACTACTTCCTGTGCGGGCATTTTGACGAACCAAAATGGTGAAATCTTAGAAGGCTTTCAGCTTCGTCTTCCCTCGGGTGATACGCTTAGTGCTGAATTATGGGGCTGTCTCATGGGACACAAACGGTTCTGGGATGGTGGATTCAGGAACATTCTTCTGCTCTCTGACTCTCAGGAAGCTCTGAAGCTACTACTTGAAGAGGTAACTGATTTGCATGAGGAAAGGTCCTTAATTATGGAACTTAAGAGCTTGCTGCAGCGGAACTGGAAGGTTTCACTTGAATATCTCCCCAGAGACCAGAACCGATGGGCCGATTCCCTTGCTCGTGCAGCATTATCGTCTAACCTTGGTCTGCAAGTCCTGAGCTGTGACACCGTGGAGCGTCTCGTCCAGTGCGACACCGGGGACTAGGCCTCTTTTCCATTCTGTTTTTTCTTTTCCTTAGTATCAAAAAAAAAAGAAAAGAAATATAACGAATTGATCATTGTAGAGAATGCTATGATGTAAAGGGCGAAAGAGAATTAGAAATAAGAAAGGCAAATCCTTGGATTGGACATGAATTGAATCAGGCTGGAAAAAGAAAAAGTATTATTATAATGGAGGAATAGGTTTCAACTCAATTAAAGTGGAGGATAAATTAAATTAAAAATTGAGTAACCACCTTTTTTCCCGCATTAACGGTAGGTAATTGGTAACGAAGCCATAATAAGGTAGAACAATTAATTAATAATTAATGCAAAATAATCCCCATCCCTAGCTCCCATTCATAAGGACCACACATTAAAACATACATTCTTGCCAATCATTTTACCCTTCAATATAATATGGGAAGATGATTCTCTGTCTAAATTTAATTCATATATCACCCCAATAAGCTTTAATATTTCTTTATCATTCGATTCTAAACCTATCAAGTTATTTATCATATCCTCCCCTTGGGGACGCACACATATAAAAAGGACAATAGTTAGATTAAGTTTTTATGTTCATCACGTTAAGTTTTTTAATCGCACATGATCATGATTATATATTATATTTTTGAAATATTATATGCATTCAATGACATTTAATTATAAATTTACACAAAACAAAAAACATATGATCATTCATGATTGGAGAACTTAATATAATACTCCTCCTGTCCTTAATATAAGACCCATTTAATTAATTTGATTACATTAAGGAAGTTAGGTAAGTTAGTTAATTATAAGAAATGTGACACGTTTTTCCTAAAATACCATAATCATCTTTTTTAATACCTCATTTTCCTCTTCTACTTGATTATGGTTGAAGGAGTATCCATAGGGGTAATTTAGAGAAAATTGATAAATATGAGAAATGGATCTTATATTTAGGACCAAAACCAACTCACTAATTGGGTCCTATATTAAGGACCGGAGGAGTATATATATATAAAAGTAACTTGACTTTAGTTTTTTTCATATGAAAAATACTCATATTGTCAAACTCTTCCATCTTCCTATTTTTTTTTATAATCTACCCGCAATTAATCTGCAGCATAATGACTTTACAGGATTTAAGAAATGAAACGAAGATGCTTGGCTTCCCGAGCAAGCATGGAATCTCGGAGGCTCACACATACACGCTTACTCCTGCCTAATGTGGATATGCCTTCCTTATCCCTCTTTTGGTATCAATCACCCTTTGCCACACGCCGCCCCAAAAGTTGCCTCCCCCCCCCCCCCCCCCCAAAAAAAAAATCTCATCTCAGCTCTTGCCCCCCCGTAGCCACATGTCATCTCCCTATATTTGGTGACGTGTCATTCAATCTGCATCTTCTCCTTTGAATTTCCCCCATTCAAGTTCATCATCATTCTCTCATACAAGCCTCATTTCTCACATTTAATTACAACTTTGCATACCCTCTGTTCCTTTTTGTTCCTTAATCAGTTAATACTATTTTATCCCCTAATACTTAATATTATCTTTAATTCTTAATACTCCTTTGGTCCTCAGACCTATTTAACTAATTTGATTAAATTAAAAAGTTAGGTAAGTTAGTTAATTATAAAATTATAACATATTTTTCTTAAAACACCATAATCATCTTCTTTAATATCCTCTCTCCCTCTTCTACTTGATTATGGTTGAAAGAGTATCCATAGGAGTAATTTAGGAAAAATTGATAAATATGAGAAATAGGTCTTATATTTTGGACAAAAATCAACTCAATAATTAGGCTCTATATTAAGGATCGGAAGATTATAACATATAATTTGCAACTTAAATTAAAATACAAACAAATCTTATATTAAAAACGAAAGGTAGTATTATATGTGTATAATATTGATACAAACTTGCTCTTAATGAGTTGAAATATTTGATAAGAGGTTTTATGAACTAAATATAATTTAAATATAAATAATTTAGATATTAGAAATATATGATTTAATTTAAAAATTTTGAATCTAAATCATATTTAAATCAGGATTTAATTAATTATCAGATATTATAAAAATACATAGTTCAATTTATTTTGCTTAAATTCAAATAATTTATTATCTCATTAATTGAGATATTGAGATAATAGATGGTACATCATGATAAATCTATTTATTGGTGAATATCTTAGGACGCTTTGGCTTCACAAAATATTCTCTACCACCTTTTCATACATAGATCTAGAGTCTCTCTACATCAATTATATTAGCAATATTTTTGGTTTTTCAATCATCTCTCCTCCTCTTCCTCTCTTAGCTCTACTAGTCTACCTGGTAAACCCTTTCAAACCCTGTAAGTTGCTCTTTCTTGCTCCTTTATTTTGGAACACAAAATTTCATTTAGTGTGACTCTTTCATTATGTTTTGTGCAATACATAAAACCACACTGTCATTTGTATTTTCATAATACAAATTGTATTACAAACTAAATATGATATTTAAGATCGAATGTAGTATTTAGTTTATATACACTACAAAAAAATATCAAATTAGTGATGGAAATTCCGTCACTAATTAAAAAAACAACTTTATTCATTTACAATAATAAAGCTGTACTTTTTTCATAAATCTTTGTTGTTATTCAATTACAAGAAAGGTTTATGAATTAATACACCATTGCGTTGCTATTCAATTACAAGAAAGGTTCTAACCTTCGACTTCGAGAAAATAGCAGAGGTTGTGAGGTTCTCACCCCGAAATGCCCTCATGATGTTCCTAGTGAGCCATAGTTGATGGCACGACAGAGCAAAACATAATTTTATATTACCTTCGGTGTTTAATATAAGAGCTGGTTTAATTTTTATGTTAATCCTAAATATAAGACTCTAATTAATTTTGTCTCTCATATTTATCTATTTTTTTCAAAGTAGTCTTTGTAATAATTATAGTTGTAGCCAATATATTTAATAAATAAGGATATTTTAGAAAAAAAATAATATCTATTTATTACACATAACTAACATAACTAATTTTCTAAATCTACTTAAATTAGTCAACTAGCTCTTATATTAAGGATCGGACGTAGTATAAAGTTTCATCTTAATCCCTTAATTTTATGTAAAGTATTATTTTAATCATAATATCATTAAAAAAATGTTAACATTAAAATTTATGTGTTGGCAAAATGACATTGAATATTCACATATCAAGTTTAATTTTTAAAATAATAATAATTGTTACCAAAAAAAAAATCATTTGAGGTCAATGATGTTGTAATTAAAGGAATAAAAAGATATTGAGACTTTTTTAAAATTAAGGTTCAAATTGGTATGAGAGGATGACATGTAATCTCTTGCCCTTACTTTAATTCTCGTCCGTTGTCCATCTATATTTTCCAGCTGCAAATTTCTTCCTCCTCACGAAATCCATTTAAGCGGGAAACACCTGAGTTATACTACCAACCAGAGGCTTCGTCAACGTAGAAAAGTCGTCCAAAATAATTACCCTATTAAGATTTTTTTTTTAGCACTACGTTTCGATTTGATTTCATCAGCATGTAATAAAATATCCAACATTCACAATCCCCAAATTAGATTCATGGACCAATTAGAAATTTGTTGAAGTTACCAACTTGATTTGGAATATTCCTCTTTCAGGTGGCTTTATGTGAGATTTTTCCTTATTAATTAATTGGTTAAAGCCACCTCTATCCGCGGTTGCAACTTTAACGACAAAAGGTGGCCATAGCACCGACAACACGTTCATTTCAAAACTTTGTTATAAGTAACTAATGAGGACTTGTGAATTCTTTAATTAAACTTGTCAATCTATATGCGATTGACATACAACAACAAATTAAAACTTCTGTAATAAAATTGTAATTTTTGATAAATGTTCAATGTTAATTCAATCACCAAAAATACTTATATATAAATTAACGAGTTCTATTTAGCAATTCACAATTTTTCATTAACTATTTATAACAAAGCATTCACAATAATAAAGTTGTAGTTTTTAATAAATCTTTGTTGTTATTCAATTATAAGAAAGGTTTATGAATTAATACACCTTTGTGGTTATTCACTCACAATACTATTGCAATAAAGTTACACTTTTCAATAAATTAATATACGTTATTCAATCATAAGATAGGTTTGAAAATTAACGCATTCAATTTAGCAATTCACAATTCCCCATTTACTATTCACAACAAAACATTCACGATAGAATTGCATTATTCAATAAATCTTTGTTAATATTCAGTCACAAAATAATCTTTAAAATATACAAGTCAAATTTAGTGATTCACAAGTACTCATTAACTATTCATTAAAAAAAAATTGATATAAACTTGTCACCAGATTGCTGACCATTGTATGACTATCGCTATCGGATCTCTTCCAGTGCTTGGTAGCAATGGCTTTAAAGAAAACAAAGTGGTGACTTGGAAAAGGGAAAAAATATGACAAAATACCCTGCGCACGCAAATCCTGAATTAGATCTATAAATTAATTAATACTTTGTTGAATTTGCTAACTGGTTTTACTTTTTTTGTATTTTGGGTGCCTTTAAAGGGGATTTTCCCTTTCTTTCCAAATCAAAATATAATTAGAAAACTAGATGCAATAAAGGGGCCCTCAAAGTTGAATAAACTCTAGACTTTTCAACATATAATAGTGGCACGAGCAAAGTAGATACATTAATTTTCTTGATTTACACATATAGTCAATGTATTAGAGTCCAGAGGAGGCAAATGGTTCTGTCAAAGTTAAAAAAGCAATAGAAGTGTGGCCAGTAGGAAAATCAGAGAATGATGAAGAACATACTTGACTGGACTAGCCACTTAAATTTCTAGACTTGATTAAATCCGATAAGTTATCAGGCAACTGAGAATCTCCACCTAAGTATTGCACCACACTAGAAATAGTAGGCCTAGCTGAAGCAATAAAATGTGAACACAAGAAGCCAAGTTTGAGAACCAATTTAGCTTCATCCACTTCATATGCATCCCCCAATCTGCTATCAACCGCTTCACAAATGTCTCCTTTATCCCAACAATCCATAACCCATTCTATCAGCAAATTTTCTCCGGCAACATCTGAGTTTCAACCGGCCTTCTTCCACAACCAATCTCCAGTAATAAAACCCAAATGAATATATATCGGTATATGTGTTTGATTTTCCACTCTACACAATTTCTGGGTCTATATAGCCTGGAGTTCCTACTACAAGAGATGTTTGAGGATCATTTCCATGGTCACATAGCTTGGCGAAACCAAAATCTCCTAGTCTAGCATTCATGTCATTGTCCATTAGTATATTGGCTGGTTTGATAACCCTATGGATAACAACTTGAACCCACCGCTGGTGAAGATATAAGAGTGCAGATGCCACATCTTTGATGATCTTGAATCTTTGTTTCCAACTGAGTTTGTCGTCGTTGTTGGGAAGGCAGTAAAGGAACTTGTCTAGACTTCCATTAGACATATAGTCATAAACTAACAAAAGTTCTTTTTTCCTTTTGCAGTAGCCAAGAAGTCTTACCAAGTTTGGATGCCTGAGACGGCCGATGGTTGTGATTTCTGTGATGAATTCTCTCATCCCTTGTCTTGAATTGTGAGAAATTATTTTCACTGCAATTTGAACACTGGAAAATGGCAGAATCCCTCTGTATACTCCGCCAAAACCACCCTTGCCAAGAAGTTGTGCCTCTCTAAACCCTTTTGTTGCAATGAATAAGTCCTTGTAAGTGAACCTATGAGGCCCATACAAGATTTGCCAATCTTCAAGAACTTGAATGAATCTTCTCCTCCTTACAATCATAATGGTACCACAGATAATCAAGAGTAGAAGGATAACAGCACCCACTGTTGATGATATAGCTATCAACATTTTCTTGTCTACTTTCCCTCTTCCAACCGTTTCATTTGGATCTAGAAGTCCAGGAATGTCCGGAAGGCGAGAAAGACGAATCTCCTGAGCTTGACCGTTCATCCTGAAACTCCAACCCAATATGTAGTGAGATGAATTTGACCCACTGGAGGATGAGAATCCAACATACGTTAACTCAAACAAATAAGAAGAAAGATCTTCTTTCAGCGTGAGGAGAGGCATTATAGGTTTAGGCATGTTTATTGGATGAATTGTGACGCTGAGTTTCTGATCTGTACTATCATATTCAACCCAAACCTGCATCGGTTTGCCACTTGAGAGATCTAGCTTTCTGAAAAGACCACGATCAGTATAGTAACCTGCAGAAAAATGATTGACAGAGTGCAACCCATTGACATTAATGCCAAGATGGTTATCATCAATATCATCAAACTAAAAATCTTGGTCAGTGTCAAGCTCTATTGCCATAATATGATTGGAACTTCCACCATTGGAGTTGGCATTGAAGAGGCCAAGATATTGGTTTGGCTGAGCTCCGGTAATTCCTCTTGTGGGCGAGATAGCGAAGGCGAGTCGATGGCCGTGAAATTTAAGATCGGTGGCTACTACTGCAAAAATGAAATTGGTGGAGAAAAAGAAGACAGAAGGAGTAGTATTGGAATTCTTGAATCGAAGAGGAAGATTGTAAAAGACTTGCCAAGCTTCACTTAGGCCACTGTCAGCATGCATTCCTTGTGCTGACATGTTGGAATTTTTGAGCTGCATATCATTGCCTGCTCCCAACTTGAAGTATTCATCAAACATGAATCCGACAGTGCTCATGTTCTTGTCTGAATAAGCCATGTTCAGAAACAAACACAGCATGAGCATGGTGATAGAATTGGTCAGTTTTCTTAAGATTGGAAGTTTCTGTTTTCTAGGTTGAGGAGAATGGATCCTATGTTGGTTTTCAACTAAAACTTTCATACGTGGGGCTTACGGTCAGTTTCTTTATTTGTTTTCCTTAATGCATAATGTGAGTGTTTTTCCAAATCAACTCGTTTCGTCTGACTAATTCAAATGATTCCTTTGGGAAAGGATCATAGCCACGGGAAGTTTCATGTGTGAATGTCTTTTTAAGGTCAAAAAATTTCCACAAAATAGGAGTGGACTAAACAAACAGCGCCTGGCTTTTCCCCTTTACCATTTCCCTCTGCTGCTTCTCCTTCACCGGCGACACGACACCGTTTTCCGTGTAGATAGGATGAGTTTTCGTTAACAAACAACATCATATATTTTGCTCACTGACCTGTAATGAAATATTTATCATTGGTATTATATCCTACGGTTTTTAATATTTAGTTTTTTTTCAAACAGTTCTGTCCTCTCGTTACCATTCTCATTATTAATATTAATATGCGGCGTATAAGTTATTTGTCCTCTCTCTGTTTTTTTTTTTAAAAATCTTTACAAGTGTTAAGGCAAAATGTCAAAATATGTAAAACTAAATAATTGCTTTATCTTAAATTTGAAAATAATGATGAAACGACAGAATATACTTGTTTGAAAGAGATAATGGGAAAACTGATTCGCAGATCCTAATAATTTACTTCAATTTTAAATCAAATTATTGTGCTCATTTCTTTTGAATCAAGTCCTTGTACTTTGTTCTGTTAAGCCCATCTTTCCCTGAGGGTTAACACCGTTAACTTTTTGATGATGTGGCTAACATTATACTTACATGGCTTATCGACATATTAAAAGTAAAGTATTAAAATTATTTCGCCTTTAAAATTAACAGTGTTAACCTTAGGATTGGATAGGTTTAACATATCAAAATATAAGGACTCAATTGGAAAAAAAAAAACTACAAGGATTTGATTTAAAATTGAAATAAACCACAAGGACTTACAAATTGGTTTTCTCAAAAGATAATTATTAATTAAGACCATAGGGTATAATATTAATAATAAATATTTTATTAAGGTGAGCACAATATGCTATGTTTCTTGGCTAAAAAAATAGCAACCAAGCGGCCCAGATTCTTTTTACGCAGAAAACGTTGTCCTGTGTTGCAGGTAATTAGTGGGTGCGGCTACTAGTGGGTCATGTTTGATTTTTCTAAGTGTTACATGTAATGTTTTTTTATTGGGTAGGAATACACGATTAGATGTGAGTTTCTTTTTTAATTAATGGGTAAAACAGTTTTAAATCATTAATTACTGGGTAGGATTTGTTGGATTTGCCAATCTAATTTGACATTTTTCCTATTTTAGTTGGCTTTATATAGGATACGTTTTTCCAAATCAATCAAATATAATTAGAAAAGAAAACAGCCATGCAATGAATGAACTTTTAGACTTTTCAACAAATAATAGTGGCAGGGTCAAAGTAAATAAAGATAAAAACAGACCTTACCTATAATTTTCTTTATTTACACATATTTAATGTATTAGCGGCCGGAGGAGGCAAATGGTTCTGTAAAAGTCAAAGAAGCAATAGAAGTTTGGGTAGTAGGAAAATTAGAGGATAATGAAGAACTGGCTTGACCAGACCAACCACTAAAATTTCTGGACTTGATTAAATCCAATAAGCTATCAGGCAACTGAGAATCTCCATCTAAGAATTGCACAATACTAGAAATAGTAGGCCTAGCTGAAGCAATAGGATGTGAACAAAGCAAGCCAAGTGTAAGCACCAATTTAGCTTCATCCACCACATATTCACCCCCCAATCTGCTATCCACTACTTCACAAATGTCTCCTTTGTCCCAGCAATCCAAAACCCATTCGATTAACAACACTTTCTCTGGCGAAGTTTGAGTTTCGACCGGCTTTCTTCCACAACCAATCTCTAACAGCAAAACCCCAAATGAATATATGTCAGTACGTGTGTTTGATTTTCCACTATGCACAATTTCTGGGTCTATGTAGCCTGGAGTTCCTGCAACATGAGATGTTTGAGGATCATTTCCATGGTCACATAGCTTGGCGAGGCCAAAATCTCCAAGTCTAGCATTCATGTCATTGTCAATCAGTACATTGGCTGATTTGATGTCTCGGTGGACGACAACTTGAACCCATTGCTGGTGAAGATATAAGAGTGCAGATGCCACATCTTTGATGATCTTGAATCTGTGTTTCCAGTTGAGTATGCTGTTGTTTGGCAATCGGTAAAGGAACTTGTCTAGACTTCCGTTAGGCATATAGTCATAGACTAAGAATAGTTCTTTTCTTTTTCTGCAGTAGCCAAGAAGCCTTACCAAGTTTGGATGCCTGAGACGGCCGATGGTTGAGATTTCTGCCACGAATTCTTTCATCCCTTGTTTTGAATCATGAGAAATTCTTTTCACTGCAATTTGAACATTGGAAAATGGTAGAATTCCTTTGTATACCCTGCCAAAACCACCTCTACCAAGAAGTTGACCCTCTCTAAACCCTTTTGTTGCAATGAATAAGTCCTTGTAAGTGAACCTATGAGGCCCGTACAAGATTTGCCAATCCTCAAGAACTTGAATAAATTTTCTTCTCCTTACAATCATAACCACACCATAGATCAAGATTAGAAAGATAACCGCACCCACTAGTGATAATATAGCTATCAATATTTTCTTGTGGACTCTCCCACCTCCGCCCATGTCATTTGGATCTAAAAGTCCAGGAATGTCAGGAAGGCGAGAAAGATGAATCTCCTGAGCTTGACCGTTCATCCTGAAACTCCAACCCAATATATAATGAGATGAATTTGACCCGCTAGAGGATGTGAATCCAACATACATAAACTCAAAGAAACAAGAAGAAAGATCTCTTTTCAGTGTGACAAGAGGGGTCTCAGGTTTAGGCATGTTTATTCGATGAATTGTAACGCTGAGTTTCTGATTTGTACTATTATATTCAACCCAAATCTGAAACGGTTCTCCACTTGAGAGATCTATCCTTCTGAAAAGACCACGATCAGTATAGTAACCTGCAGAAGATCGATTGGCGGATTTCAAGCTATTGATATCAATACCAAGATGGTTATCATCAATATCACTAATCTCAAAGTCCTGGTCAGTGTCAAGCTCTAATGCCACAATATGATTGGAACTTTGACCATCGGAGGTGGAATTGAAGAGGCCAAGATATTGGTTTGGCTGAGCTCCAGGAATAAATCTAGTAGGCGAGATAGCGAAGGCAAGTCCATGGCCGTGAAATCTAGGATCGGTGGTTAATACTGCGAAGATGAAAGTGGTGGAGAAAGAGAAGGCAGAAGTAGTACTGGAATTCTTGAATTGAAGAGGAAGATTGTAAAAGACTTGCCCAGCTTCACTTAGGCCGCCATCGGCATGTATTTCTTGTGCTGACATGTTGGAAGTTTTGAGCTCCGGATCACTAGCTCCTCCCAACTTGAAGAATCCATCAAACATGAATCCGACATCACTCATGTTCTTGTCGGAATAAGCTATGTTCAGGTACAAACACAGCATGAAGATGGCGATAGACATGGTCGGTTTCCTCAATACTGTGGTTGTTTCTGTTTTCTGGAGAGGGATCCTACGTTTAGTTTCAACAAAAGCTTTCATACATAAGAAATAAATAAAGAAGAAAAATGATTAATTTCCGAGTCTTGGTGGATACGTCATACGTGGGTACTGGATTTAATGGCTGTGACTCGCTGTTGACTTGAATATGGATAGGCTATTTCTTCTTCAATATCAGCGTCTTATAAAAATCAATCCGTTCCGTCTGACTAATTCAATTGATTAATTTAATAAAGGATCATAGCGACATGAAGTTGCGTATTAGAATGTCTTGTTGACGTTTAAAAAAAGAAAAGAACATCTTCTGTTTAAAAAAAAAAAAAGATTAGACTAAACAAGTGGTTACCCGGATGACCACTCAAATCTTATCTGATCGGTCCAAATAAAAATTTTTAATTAATTATTTTTAAGTAAATAAAATTATTTTTTTTGTTAAAGTGATAGTCGAGAAATTATTTTTATTTTAGATTATATGCTTATTAAAATAATTATTTCAAAAAAATTAAAATTAAAAAAATCTAGACGGTCTAGATCATATTACGATGATTTAAATAGAATGAGTTTTGGGTGCTTTTCACGTGTTCTATTGCTAATGAGTCTTGTTTAATAGTTATAACAGTATTAAATGTAATGTCTTTTTTCCTTGATGACGTAATGTCTTTTTTATTGGGTATGTAACATGTATACGGGAACATTTTTTTTCCTCAAAAGACTTGGCCTGGGGAGTCAATTATGATCTTGAACATGTATACATAGAGAATATATAATATATTGTTGAAAGTGGTTTTATTTTTTAAAATTAATTTTACATTTTAATAAAATATTTTAAAAAAATTTTAAACCATCATCAAATGAAATACCTTACTAAAATAATTGTTTTGGATGTGTGTGGTAATATTACAGTAAATAACAAGTAAAAACTTTTAATCACCCCATGAAATGATTTGGATATTAGCTATATCGAATCAAATTTTAATACTTAGATCACTTTTAAAATAAATACATCTAAGTTTTGATTTTATAAAACAAACAAAATATCATTAGAAAATATTTTTAATAACTTAAAGGGCAGGTTAAGATGGAAATTTATCCCATCCAAAAGTCTTTTTAGATGCAAATTTATTCTAAAAATTTAAAATTATAACAATTTTCCCTTACTGTTAAAAATGTTAACGGTTAATGTCACTATTTTAACGGTTAACGTTAATTTTGTTAACAGTAGGGAGAAAAAATTACTATGATTTTAAATTTTTAGGATAAATTTATATCCAAAAAAATTTTCAGACGTCCAAGACTCCTACATGAAAACTTTTAAAAGAAATTTGTACCTTGACTTTAAAAAATCTAAATGTAGATTCATATTTCTTTTACTTCGCTCCAACACATGAAGCCGCCTCTTCCTCTTGGTTTTTATTTCCCTTTTCCTTCATCTACCTCTCACGTCACATTATCCACCATTTTTCTTTTTTGGCTTCTTGCTCTTGCCTTCTGCGTGCTACACTGTCCTTTAACCACCACAGTTTTGGTTTGAATCACTATCGGACCAACAATGGCCACACCTTGAAAGGGATAATCTAGTCTCATGGGTTAGTTTTTGTTAAATCATGTATTAGCTTATAACTTCAGTTAGCAAAATAAGAATGAATAATATATAAGAGAGGTTTTATATTACTTACATTTGTTCACATGTAATGTAGATTGCAAGTGAAGTATGAGGATTTAATATGTTGTTGAATCAAGAATGAAGTTGAGATATACGCAAGGGCCATAGAGTATATTTTATAAATATAATTATAATAGGTTTGACTTTATACGTTTTACATTTATGCTTTCTTTTGAAGTAATAATGATTTAAAGAAGGCTTTGATTGTTTTCCAATTGGTTACTTACAATTCTGTACTATTTGGATTATATTTTTCCGTGAATTTTTTATAAAGTATTTCTGTTTGGATGAATATTTGAAACCAACCCTCCAAATACATGTATTTTAGAGAGGAAAAAAATACCACTTCTTATATATATATATATATATATATATAAGTTCTATTAAAACAATTTTATTCGATACACTCTTTGATACTACATGTGAACAACATTAGTTTGTCATGTGTTGAGAAACTAGTCCCTTCCACTAATTAAAGGTAGAGACTATTTAATACAGTAATGTCAGCTTAACACTACCAGAAAAAAGGCTTTTCACAGCGGTTAATAGTGGTTTTCACGGCGGTTTTGAAGGCGACGTTGAAAGGTAAAGAAAACACGGCAGTTGAAAACTGCTGTGGAAAATTGATTTTCCACGGCGGTTAAATAAACAACCACCGTGGAAAGTTGACTTTCCATGGCGGTTTAAACTAAATTGTCGTTGAAAGTTTACTTTCCACGGCGGTTTTTTTTTTGTAACCGCCATGGAAAAGTGTTTTAACAGCGGTTATCTATATAATCGCCGTTAAAAAGATCTTTTTAAAAAAAAAAAGTTTGCTCGATTTTCATTTTTACCACTCTGCAGTTTATAGTTCCAAATAAATGTAGGTAGTGCAGAATACGCAGAACAAGATCAATTAGTTAGTTAATATATATAGCATTGAAATTTCTTTTACACAAAGCAAAAATAGAGAAACCAATAGAACTAAGGGGTCAAGACCAAAGAACACCTATGGGCTAGGACCAACAATTCTGAAAAAGAAGTAACTACTTCTGTCTGTACAATAGAGATCATGAACATGTATAAGAGGGAACCAAGAGAAAACATCTAATAATGAATTTTTTGAAAAATGACCTAACTATTTGAAAGCTAAGTTTCAATATTTTGTACCAATGTTGTTAACAAAGTGTCCCTCATCAAGTTGATGTCATCCATGAGACATTGCGCAGTATTTTGAAATACCTGTTAATAAAAAATAACATAGTAAACTTAGTCAAAAATGTGAAATGAATTGAAGAATGTCATGCAACGTAACTCATCTTTACCTCATCTAATTTGTCAGTCGCTCTTGTCTCAATGATATCATTCATGTAGCGGATAACATGATATTCACATTCAACATGTCCTTGTTGACAACGGTACTAACAAAATGAAATATAAAATTAAATATTAGACATTATTGATTATAAGCATTAACTTTAATTCATCTAAAAAGGTTTAAAAGTTAGTTCAAAACAACATATACCTTTGGAAGAATCCATGTTGGTAGTTGTCTATTTTGTTTAATCGCCATAACATTCAAACCATGAAAAGCCCTATCAATAGTACAAAAGAAAATAATATTAGAGCATGTTTTTATAAACTTCACAATTAATAACTATATAAACATAAACTAACGTGTCGATGACATCTTTGGTTTCTTCGGATGGACTTCCACAGAGTGAATCGAACTAATAAACTTTGTTATAAAAAGGAGCACAAACAATTAGAGTCTAATGATAACTGCAAAAGACAACCCATGTTAAGTATAATCCGACACATACAACTTGTGTATCTCAAATATAGTAATACACTTACCCTTCCACGTAAGATACAAAATATATTGGCTTTCTGGTCTGAGTCATTGTGGTCATCATGTAGATTGACCTTGCTTCCACAGTATTAAACTCTTTTTGCACCCTTTGAGGACACATAAAACCATATGTTCCCTCAAGTCCTCCGTTTCGACAGATTTGATTAAAGTGCCTATTGTTCAAATAAGAAACATTAGGACATGCATAAAGTACAACATGAAATAAGAAAATGATATTGTAACTTACAAAATAGCGAGCTACATAAAGACTATATCAAGCTGCTCAAAGTTGAGGAACTGAACGAGGTCCCTCTTGTCAATGGTAAAGTCGTATGTTATATCTGAACCCACAATCCCCAGCAGCATCTTGAAAGTAACAGGCTTATCTATGTTTGGCACTATGGAATGAAGAACCTCCAAACTGGCATACATAAGCACAACATCACCAAGAAGATGCAAGAGTACAGGATCTGATGATGCGCTCGTTATGGCCCTCTTCACTACCGCCTTCTTCACCATTGGCTTTGCAATCAGTCTCTTTGGCCACAAAATGAAATGTCCTTTAGCTTGGGCCAAGAGTCAAACCTCATCAGTAGGATTGGGCACTGGTGTACCCCCTGACCACGAACAATTCTCTCCACTGTCACCCTTGCTTGACCACTCAGAATTTTGTTGCCGTGAATCGTTGTGCCCATGAATGCTCAACCACTAGCGACATGAACAGGTGAATTTTCATAATCCACATAGAGAGTACACGGAATCCTATTGTTTTCGACAGGGTCAGGGCTAAGGTCAGGGTCAGACACTGTCAGTTGCTGTGTCTGATTATTATTGCCCTTCCTGCTTTTTATCACAGGTGAACCCTGAAACATAATATGAAATTAGTTAAGGCACATTAAATAAGTTTAAATGGATCAAATGAACCTTTAGAAGATTTGAAAAGATGTGTGATTATTACCTAGGAAGGTTCAGATACTCGGGGCATCTAGAATCCGCTCGTGCCTATCATCATCAAAATCTATTGAAACTTGGTATCGAATTCGTCACGTATCTTTTGCATCTCTGCCATGTGTTGTTGACTGAGTTCAGCTCGAACTCTCTCTGTTTCTTCCTGTAGTCGTTGGTCGAGCTCCTCTTTAGATACCATGTTAGCGGAGGATGATCTAGTGCTTCTTTGTGAAGCAGAGCCAAAAAAATTCTTTAATACCAATCCCTTTAAGGGTCCCTTTGACTCTGCCGGGATGGTCAGCCTTTCTAATAGCAGTGGCCAAGATATCCATCCGTCCTTGAGAGATGAATGTACCTTGGGATAATTGCTCCTCAAGTGTATCCTGTAACATTAAAGCAACAAATTTAATTTAAGATAATTGAAAAAAGCGATTAATGAAGCATAATTCTTAAATATTACTTACAAATCTCTCAGCAACAGTAGCAGACTATAGAGTAATGTATTGACCCTTTTTAATCCTCACCGCCTTTCATTTTTCTTGGCAAGAAGGATGCTCAATGGGTGGAATGTAGCCAGTAGGATCTGAAGCAGCAGCCATCTGTGCATTCTTCATTCGTTCCTCCATCATACTTTTTTCCAACCCACCATACCCTACACGAGACATGGTATGTGAGTACGCATTCTGCTCAGAAATTTGTTTGTTCTTCTGACTCAATGCCTATGACAATGAAACAAATTCGACAAAGTTAGTTTAGTTAAATAAAATATGACCTAATTAAAAATTAAGTTTGAAGAAACCAAACCTGAAATGCAGGGTCTTTACGTTGCTTCACAAAACTCTCCCATGCCTCATCACTAATAAATGAATATTGTTCCTAAGGATGCTCACCCTTTCTTTTTCCATGAATATAATATTTTGTAAGCGTGGCCTTAAAATCCCTCCACCGTTCATCAAGTTGCTTAAACAGACGGTTTCTCTTTTGCTCAGTGACAGGAATATCAAATGTCAGTTGCAATATAATAATAGCATAGAGTTATAAAGTAAATAAGCAATTATAATTGAAACAAGTAGAGAAAACAATTCATAAGATACCAATATATCCTCCCAAATGTTTTGCTTCAAATCTTTGTCTACCTTCTTCCAACTAGGAATGTCAATGCTAATCTTACTGCACGCGACATAACTCACATAACTAGTAAATTGAGCCCCAGCCTTTTCTATAGGCTTCAAATCATCATCAAACTCCACTGTAATCCTCATAGGCTGTGTGGTCTCATCACGTAAAGCTAAATGCCTCATATAGGTTGGCCCTCTACCCTTTCTCCAGCTAGTAAAAGAGTTGTCGTCACCAGAACCCTATTGACTGGATCCGTCCATTTCCTGTTTAAGGAACTACGAATTAATAAATGTATGAATAAGAAATATCAAGTTAATATAAAACATTATTAAGTATATTTAGCAAAAAAAAACATCAAATAATTCATTTAAGCCTTACAAGGATTATCCTCCCAAATTCCTTCACAATGATCATCTCTAACAGCATAGTCATCATCTACCAAATCTAATTCAACTGTTTTAGGTCGAGTAGCTGTGAAAGGTGGGGTTTCATCAAGATTAAGCTCTAAGTCACCATCATATCCACTAACTCCTTGCCTTTTACCTTGAAGCACGATAGACAATTTCTTTTTTGCTAGATCGGGAATAAAGAACACTTGTTTTGCTTGACTTGCCAAAATAAATGGCTCGTCTCCATATCCAAACCTCTCAAGATCGACCGAAACAAATCCCAATTCTTCATCTACTTGCACAGCATTACGATTAACCCACTTACATTTGAAGATGGGAACTTTAAACTTGGTATAACTAACCTCCCATATCTCTTCTATTATTCCATAATAGGACATTGCCGCCAACATTGGGTTTCTGTCTTTAGAACTAGCAAAATGCATAGCTTCCGCTACTACCGTCACCCCAATATTCTGCATGGTACTCTTATCGTATTGGGTTTTTGTGTAAAAAAAAAAACCATTTATATCATATCCACCCCAACACAAAACCTCAAAAGAAGGCCCTGCAGCTAGCCTCCGTATTGTCTTAGAATGATTGCTATCTTTTAACACTTCTCGCTTGAACCACTCTGCAAATGACTTATTATGTTCATTAGCTAGGTGCATATCGTTCTTTTTTGGATTCAAGTTCTTCAGCATATTCTTGTGAGCATTCAAGTAAGGCAAAACTTCATCCGTGTTGTTTAAAATGTATAGATGTGCCTGCATTACAATTTCTCTTGATATAGACCTCACTATGACACCTCGTGTTCCCTTGCTTCTTCTCTCCTGATCATGTCAAGATTGAGGAAGACCAACTTCTTTTACCCTATCAAGATATGCGTTACAAAACTCAACTACCTCCTCAACTACATATCTCTCAACAATTGATGCCTCAGGCCGATAAGGATTCTTAGAGTACCTTTTTAGGATTTTCATGTATCTCTCAAAAGGGTACATCCATCTTAAACACATAGGGCCATAAAGTCTTATCTCTCGCACAAGATGAGCTATCAAGTGGACCATAATATCAAAAAATAATCGAGGAAAATACATTTCCAATTGAGAGAGGATAACATAACCTTCATTTTCTAATTCATCCAACTTAGCAGGATCAATGACTTTGCTGTAAATGGTACTAAAAAACATACAAAGTCTTGTAATAGTATTTTTGACATCGGTTTTCATAATGCCTTGAATAGCAAGTGGAAGTAATTGTTGCATCAACACATAACAATCATGAGACTTCATTCCTGTTATCTTCAAATCTCGCATTGAAACAAGTTTGCTTAAATTAGAAGAATAACCTTGTGGCATCTTAATACTATTGACAAAACTACAGAAACTTCTTTTCTCTTCTTTTGATAATGTGTGCACAGCTGGACATAAATAAGCCCTCTTACCACCTCTTTCTTGTGGATGGAGGACATTTCTTATTCCAATTTCAACTAAGTCTCGTCTTGTATTGATTTCATCCTTAGTCTTTCCACTTATATGCAAAAGTGTACCAACAAGGCTCTTACACACATTCTTCTCCACATACATCACATCTAGACTATGCCTCACATCAAGACTTTGCCAATATGGAAGATAAAAAAAAGATAGATCTTTTTTTTCATATATTCCTCTCTCCGGCAGTCTTCTTCTTCTTCTTACCAAAGACTACATTAATTCCCTCTACCCGCTGATAAACTTCTTCTCCAGTTAATGGTCTTGGAACCATTTCATATTCTTATGAGCCATTAAATGCCTTTTTCAATCTACGGTAAGGGTGATACTGACTAAGAAACCTTCTGTGACCAAGGTATACCATCTTCCTGCCATGTTTAAGTTGCATATAGTGGGTGCCTTCTTCGCATATTGGGCATGCTTTATGCCCCTTAACACTGTATCCTGACAAATTTTCATATGTCGGAAAGTCATTTATCGTAGTAAAAATCATGGCACGTAAATTGAAGGTCTCTTGTTTATATGCATCAAACACATCAACATTCCTCCCATAATTTCTTCAGATCCTCAACCAAAGGTGCCAAATACACATCGATATTATTTCCCGGCTGTTTTGGCCCCGAGATCATCAAAGATAGCATGATATACTTTCTTTTCATACATAACTAAGGAGGCAAGTTGTAAATTACGAGGAGTACTGGCCAAGCACTGTGTGTGCTACTAAGATTACCACATGGGTTAATTCTGTCCATACAAAGCCCTAGCCGAAGGTTTCTTGGCTCGCCACCAAATTGAGAAAATTTTTGATCTATTGTTTTCCATTGAGGAGAATCTGCCGGGTGACGAAGCTTTCCATCACATATTTTCTTATCGAAATGCCATCTCAAGTTCTTTGCATCTGTGGCATTAGCAAATAGACGATTGAATCATAGTATTATTGGAAGATACCACGGAACCTTCAAAGGAAAACCTTTAGTCATCTCATTATAATCACCATCATCTTTCTTCATTTTGTATCTTGAAGTCCCACATTTAGGGTACTTATTCAACCCTTCATAATCATTTCTGAATAATATGCAGTCATTAGGACACGCATGTATCTTCTCATATTCCAAACCCATCAGATACAAAATCTTTTTTGCCTCATACATTCGTTTCGGAAGTGAATTCCCTTTGGGAAGAATATCATTCAGCAATTTAAGCAATTCCGTAAAACTAGCATCGGTCCCACCATTTCTTGCCTTCAAGTTCATCAGTTTCAATATGGTTGTCGACTTTGTGTAATCATTTTTGCACCTTGGGTATAAAGGCGTCCCTGCATCACTACACCAAGTTTCAAATGTGGGAGAGAACTGTGTAGAGGATTCAGACCTTATATCACGAAACATATCTGAAATTCTATCACCAAAGTCTTCATTCACAACCTTCTCATTTGCAGACAGTGTAGTCTTTCTAATTTCTCCATGCCATATCCAATTTGTATACCTCAAATTTATCCCATCACAAATAAGATGCTCTTTTATCTCAGAAATACTCCGTCGACTATTATTTAAACATTTGATACAAAGACAATAGTACAATCTATCTCTTTTACTAGGGGCATTTCTCTAAGCAAACTCAAGAAACCTTTCAACCCCATCCTCATATTCCTTACTAATTCTTTTAGCTTTCATCCAACTACGATACATTATTCTACAGAGTCAATGAATATAGTTGTCAAGCTCAATTCTAATTCCTTAATTCAAATATTGAAATAATAAAATCATTAAATGTTAGTCAATAAATTAAAATTGACTAACACTTAATTACAAATTAAAAGGAATGTCTCTTTTTTAAAAATAAAAAATTTGACAAAATTTCCCCTTAACAACTAGGTACAAATTAAACACCAAACTAGAAAAAAAAACACAAAATTTTTAATCAACATGAATCCAAAAATATAACAAATAAAACAAAAGTAAAAATAACATATTTCAATGTTGAAATAGTTAAACAAAAATTATTTTAATAAACAAAAATAAAATTGTTCATAACATATTTCAACATGATAAATTTGAAAAAATATAACAAGTTTGAAGAAATATAACAAATAAAACCCAAAAAAAATTCAATTTCAAACCAATTTAATTAATAAAAATTCTTAAAGCTAAAACTTCTAAATCCAAAACGGGAACACAAATGATATTCATTTGCAATGAAATTTTAAACAACACTTTACTACAATCAAAGTTCATAACAAAAAAAAAACATAAAATAACAAACAGATTATTTATTATTAAATTCTTATATTTATTACAAAAAAACTACCAAAAATTCGAAATAAATATCAAAAAATTATAAAAAAATAAAAAACTTCACAACTAATCAACTTCAAACATTTAAACATGTTTCTGATACGGTATATAAGAAGAAATTAAGGTTTTCTCACATTAAATGCCCACCAATCAACGGTTCAACCGCATAAAAAATGCAAAATGAACAATACAAGCCAACCACAATGTAAAACTAACAAACCTATTTTAAATACAACAAATTTTCATGGTCAAAATATTCAACAAACCAAGAAAAATTGAAAAGAATGAAAGAAGAGGATACTCACAGAGTAGAGATGATTCAAATGCGAAATGAGGGGCGTTCGAATGGCGGCGGACGGCAGCAAGACACCACAAGCTCAATAGAGGAGTTTAAATGGTAGAGTAGTGGGGGGGAATGACAGGTAATGGAAGTTTTTTGGTGGTGAGACAGAGGGGGACCACGACGCACTACTGATGAAACAAGAAAGAAATGACGGAACACGAAGGCCGTAGGGTTAAGTGAACACTTTCCATGACGGTTTTCTTAAAAACTGCCGTGGAAAATCACCACACATTCAACTTATTTATAAAAATACCATCGCCTTTTTTTCCACGTCGTTTTTCTGCTTAACCACCGTTATTTTGCGATGTTAAAAGTTTTTTTTCTAGTAGTGTAAAGGAGGAATTAATATTTTCATGATTTGCAAAATACATCTTTTTCCAGCGGAAAAAAATATAAAGTGTTACATTTAAAATAAACTAAAAAGCGAATGCAACAAAGTCAAAGTGACAAATGAGACCCACAAAAATTTGAAAACCATTTTGTACGTCATTAGCACCAAAAGCAAGAGTCGCGTGACATGCGTCATCACGAGGACTTTGGATCAAGTGGCTCAATAAAAAAGAAACCTCAGTGTGCTCCCTCCAATTTACAATATGTCACTTTAACTAATTATCAAAAACATAAAATAATAGTTAGCTAATTAAATTTATTCCACAATGATTTTTTTAAAAAAATTTTAATCATTTTAAATGAAACGGTGAAGAAAAGAGAAAAACACAAAAAGTTGTATTTAAACATTAATTACAAAAATAAAACTAAAAAATAAGTATTAATTACCTTTTAGATGAATTATACCTGGAATCAAATTATTCTTCTAAAATTGATTGTGATATCGATTACAGGAGTGTTTGGGTAGAAACAAAATCATGGTTTTAAAAATAATTTTGCGGCATACCAAGTGAATATGTAGAAAAATTTATCTCGATTTATCAAAAAAATATTTTTTTTAAAAGTACTTTTATGATTTTTCAAACACTGCTTGCGGGGTCTTGAATTTAGTTCTGAAAGCTGCACACACCCATAAACACGGGTTCCTTTTGTTTTTTTGGGGCCGTGCTAGCTATCTTTCTTAGGGTTTTGGTCTATGTGTTTGGGCTTGGCCCCTTTGTATATCATCATAATGGAGTGAGTTTAAGCACACAATCACATAGCGCAGGCTTGAACTTTGAAGTCAAAAGAATTCATTTTGTTTTAATGTGCCTTTAAAGTGTGCTTAGTGAGCAACTCTTTTAATCCAAACAACTTCCCAATTGCTTAGGCCTTAGGTTTATTAATTTCTAATGCATTTAAAACATTTGCCTCTAACGTTAGGACTGGACCGGGGAGGCCATTTTATTGGGTGGAAGGTCAAGAATAAACTACAAGGACCCACATCTTAAAAAACACACCCTAGGAACTTTCATGGAGCTTGACTGAAACTACAGGACCCGTGACATAGTTCGCCTAATCAAGAACTGCATAGAACCAGCAATTTTATCTTTGTTCTTTGAGTTAGTGTAACTGTAATCAATTTATATGTGGCTTCAATTGATGTTTGGAGATGCTGTTTCATACTAGCTTTGAGAGGATAATCACTGTATTCAATTTATGTGGTTCTATGCATGATTGTGGGGACAGTCTATATATATGCTGTTTAAATTTCCTTATGTATAGTGAATTATTTAGTTATTTTTTTGGACCCATTAATTTAGTTATTGATCGAATTATTTGTCATTTGATGCAGCAATTGGGTTTAATGTTGAAACAGTTCAAGTCTGGGATTGAAGTAAGGACTTAAACAATTTATTTACTACCACCTCTACTATTTTAGTCCTTAGTATAAGAACTAGATAAATAATTTGTGAATATTAAAGAAATTAGTTAAGTTAGTTATTTGTAATAAATAGATATTGTCCTAAACTATCCTTATTAGTCATGTGTATTACAACATAAATCTTTTAACATATACAATTACCATATGGACTATTTTGGGATAAATGAATAAATATGTGAGATAAAATGAATCAAAGTCTTACGATCAAATTGAATCTCTAATTACCTCTTATATTTATGACTGAAGACAATAATATTAACAGTGATGATGATAATAGAGAGTTGGCAATCATGGAAAGGTGATCCCAATATGAGTAACAATAGTATAAGTAATATTAATATTATAATTTTGAAAATAATTGAAGAATAAATCTTTTGACATATATACATAAATAGCGATATGGGAATCTAACATTTCTACTGCTTAGACTAAATGAGAAAAAATGTGGCCAAAAAATTAAGAATAAATATATAAGAATGCAGTATTACCTACCATGAGAATCTAACAGTTTGAAACGAATATAAAGACAGTCTATCACAATTCCTTGGAGATTCCTTCTGCATTTTGATGAACGAAGTCCAACATAACGTAACTCAAAGAACATATTCTCGTAATGAAGCACATCGATGTTGAAATATCTTATTTATTTATGGTTGAATTAATAATTGCATAATAACACTAGACTATAAAGAATAAGGGAAAAATACCTACAAATATTGTTAAGAATATAAGCTGATTCATCCCCCCTTCCACTCCCGCTTTCACTTCTATTTTTATTATTCTCAGAAATGCTCCAATGCCTTATGCCTCCACTAGGAGTCTGAGAAAGACATTGCATCCTTTAAGCCTTCATTTTCTAGCCAAATATTGGCAAGTACATATCCATGAACATTGATGTTTTATATACAGTTCTTTTTTTTTTTTTGGTTTCTAGAATGTTTGTTACGCAATTTTTATAGTCATGATAATCTGAATAATTATTATATCCTATATTTTTTAATTTTATATTAATTTATATTAATATATTTTAATAATTTATTATTAACAATAATAAACTATGACTTTATATATATTACTTATCCTTTCACAAATTTACTTTAACTTATAAGTGGACGTATACGAACATATTAATATTTGTTTTTATCCATTTGATCAAGATTTGTTTTGTCTGGTAACTTGGACCAACTCTTTGTTCCTAATTTGTTTATAACAAGCATACTCAATTTTCCTGATTGCCTCCAGTGGAGGCCGAGTCTGCTTCAAACAGGAATCTTTAAATTGGATAACAACTTAATTAGAATCTAGCCAGTAATGAGGCATCATGGATCATAAAAAATTTTCTCAACCAATTTTTACTTTTAAGAAAAATTGTGATTGTTTTGTGGATTTCTTGGTGGTGGTGTTCTATACAAAATTCCAAACAATTTATTTATTAACTAAGGTCCCGGTGGATTTTTTTTTGGGCATCATTGTAGGGTAGATCCCATTAGCAAAAACTAAAAATTATTAAATGATATATTAGAAAAGTTAGCTTGCAATCTACGTACTATCTCCAGTCTTTAATATAAAACATCGTTTGACTTTTATTTTGATCCTAAATTTAAGACTCCAATTTATTTTGTCTCTTATATTTATTTATTTTTTTTCAAGATAGTCCTTCTAATAGTGATACTTCTAGCCAATAAATTTGATTAGTAAGGATATTTTAGAAAAGACAACACATATTTATTACAAAAAAATAACTTAACTTATTTTCTTAATCTACTCAAATTAGTCAACTGACTCTTATATTTAGGACTGAAGGTAGTATAATCTAAAACATACCCAAAAAGTCTCGCTGCGCATGAGTATAATGTATTTCATTTCCCGGGGGCAAATTTGTGTGTGGGTGTGTGTCGTTTCCCAGCCTCTTCACAACACACAGACACAATATTAGTTTTCTTTTAATGGCCCATTATCCCATGGATACTTTAGAAATGTTAAATATGTGCCTGTGGGTAAGGATGGACCGCAAAAAGTACTTGGGTGGCAAAGTTTTGAACCTTAGTTATCAACAGATAAAAAATTTATTAAAAACTCGAAACATAATTATAAAAAAATAACATACTGTTTTGAAAGTGATATAATAAATGTTAACTATTAGTATAATAATCTTTCATTTTTTGTGGAATAAAATTTATTTATATCTTTTGTAAAATAGTGAAATTCCTTATCATAAATTTTTCAGTATATCTTTTGAGAAAAAATATGTTATATAAAACTGAAAGTATGACCAAATTCTAGTCAAACAAGAAAATAATTTATTTGGAGAGAAATAAATTTTTAGTTGTGAATATTAAAATTAAATAATCAAATACTGTATTGTTTTGTATTTTTTCTAAAATATAGAGACTAAAAATTTTTTTGAAAGCTTAAAAATGTTTATTAAATTTTTTTATTTGATAACATCTATTTTTACAATGAATATAAGTTAAAAGTAATGTTTTTAAATATAAATGTTTGGCTTCTTCAAAAAATGAACTGGATGCAAATGAAAATTTTCTAGAATGGTGGAGTGGCACGTATTTAATAATTTGACAAAAAACAGATTGGGGGACACAACCAATAGTGGAATATTTACCTAATTTAAAAAAAAAAAAGGTAGTTTTTTTCTGAAGTCAACGATAGATGACTTGTTTCATTTTTGTTTTAAGACGTCAAGTAAGTGTGAAAATGTATAATAAAATATTAAAAATATATAGTTTACTTTTACTTCTGTATCTTTAAGATTCAACTTCCCCGTAAATTTAGCCTTCTAATGATGAATCGATCAATTAGAATGGATTCACTTTAATATTTTACAATTTCATGGAGAATGACATTTGGGTCTTTTGCAAGAGAATTATTAATACTTTTTTGCTTTAATTAAAAAGGCTATTAATACAATATATTATACTTGTCAATTTCAAACAGATCACATGCTTAATGAACCAAAATATTAATAATTTATTTTACATGGAAACCAAATGTCAATCTCCCCCACCTTTTTCCCCAAGTGCCTTATTTGTTTGAAAAAAATAATGTTGTTAAAATTTAAAAAACTAAACTTTAAAATACAATCTAGATCATTTAAGTGAGTGTGTATTTTTTTTTTTAATACACCAGGGCCTCCGTATTTCCATTAATCTTTTTTCATTGACTAATGGCTAGGAAGAATTGAATAAT
Source organism: Neltuma alba (assembly GCF_004799145.2). Lineage (NCBI taxonomy): Eukaryota > Viridiplantae > Streptophyta > Magnoliopsida > Fabales > Fabaceae > Neltuma > Neltuma alba. The sequence continues at coordinate 129,566 of NW_021637272.1, forward strand.
AAGCTACAATAGTAAATAACAATTTTTTGTGTGGAGAATGTGAGTGCCAAATATTTGTTTAATTATAAGAGATTCCCTAATCCACAAACGCGTGGTATTTTATACTGATTCTGACATGGTTCTTTGTTGAGTTTATGATGCATAGGTTGGAGTGGCCATTTTGTATGACCCTTGTACATTCAAATCCTTGGTTTTTCTTTTATTATGCCCTAAATCTGGGCACTGAGTCACGAGAGCCGTTTCGCCTTTGAAAATGCACAAAGTCGGCAGATCAAAATTGTACTCTCTTCCACTTAGGATATTAAAAAGATAATCCTAGTCATGTAATAAAGTAATACAAAGTGCATAAAACACACAGCTTAAATTGTTAGGTTTCTAGTTGTATATGAAACAACGTTCCTTCCGTAACATGAGAGCGAATTCAGATTCATTTGGTAGGAGGAAAATGGAAGGGGAGAAGAGAAAAAAATTTAACGAGTTTGATTTCCAAACTTGAAGAAGTGGGATTAAAAGTTTTTTAATTAATTTTTATTATTTTACATCTTCTCTTTCTTAAAAGAAAAAATTTCAATAAACCCTCTCAGCAGCCAAATTTATATTGCAAATCATTGAATTCTTGTTGCAAACTGTCAAATTCTCATTGTGAATCGTGAAATTTAACTTGTTCATTCATTTACCCATGAAATTTATAGAGATTTACAACTTAAATTTGACTATTTATAACAAGAATTTAGCAATTTACAACTCAAATAAAGTAAGGATATTTTTGTTTTCTCATACAATAAATTTTAGTCAAGGGGATACAATGAAATTTTAAAATTTTTTAGGGTTTGGCTGATATTAATTCTTCATCGATAGACTTTATTGAGACTCGTCATTATTAAAATTTTAAAACTCTAATTCTCTAATTTTTTTAAATCAAGCTTATTAAAATTTTCTTTTTCCTTCATTTTCCTCGTACCAAATATAAGTTAAATATAAAATTTTAATCTATTTTATACCATATATTTGTCCTGTTTTTTTTTCTTTCTAAACTATCCATACCGATTATACATATTAAGAGAGTTTATATAAATGGATGATTTCAATGTAAATAATTTTTTTAAAAAATATTTTATTTCCTTTTAATTCTATTATTGGGTTTTTTTAATGGTAGTCAATTTTCATGGTTTAAAAAAATCTCTCATTATTCAATTTTTTAATTATATACTCCCTCCAGCTTTATTTATAAGTATTAAATTTGGGAAGGGATGTGGTCCAGTTTGTGAGCTTTAATTTGGATTTGTCTTAATATTTAAGATTTTTTAATTTTTTAATTATTTATTCTCTCTCATTTGTCGAATTCTCTCTTATCCCATTTTACGATGCATTCTCTTTCATCATTTTTATTATTTATTATAAAGGCATAATCTAAGAACAAAAATATATTTCTAACTTATTTATTACTTTTAACTAATTTCAACTCATTATTTATTACCAGCAAATTAATTCTTTGAATTTATAATAAACACAGTAGGCAGTATTAGAAATATAACGAATTGATCATTGTAGAGAATGCTATGATTTAAAGGGCGAAAGAGAATTAGAAATAAGAAAGGCAAATCCTTGGATTGGACATGAATTGAATCAAGCTGGAAAAAGAAAAAGCATTATTATAATGGAGGAATAGGTTTCGCTTCAATTAAAAGTGGAGGATAAATTAAATTAAAAATTAAGCAACCACCTTTTTCTCGGCATTAACAGTAGGTAATTGGTAACGAAGCCATAATAAGGTAGAACAATTAATTAATAATTAATGCATAATAATCCCCATCCCTAGCTCCCATTCATAAGGACCACACATTAAAACATACATTCTTGCCAATCATTTTACCCTTCAATATAATATGGGAAGATGATTATTTGTCTAAATTTAATTCATATATTACCCTAATAAGCTTTAATAGTTCTTTATCATCCGATTCTAAACCTATCAAGTTATTTATCATATCCTCCCTCTGGGGACACACACATATAAAAAGGACAATAGTTATATGGTGCTTCTGGGCCCCAAACCAAGGTTTGGGTTTAATGATTGCCAAACACCCTGATTTTTCTAAAAACCATGGTTTCAGCCAAAACCTTGGTTTTGGCCAGCCAAACCATGGTTTTTAGATAAGCTACACTACTTCGCTTCTGAGGTGCAAAATATGATCGTTGGAGTAATAATTACTCCTGTCAGAGGCTCCCAATAGTGAAAAACAAGAACACTCTTCTGCCTCACTCCTTTGCCATCACCCCTTCACTCGACAGATCATATTGCCCATGGTGAGGTCATTAAGCTCGCAAATTTCGACACTGGTGAGGACTTGGCTTGCCAAAACAAGATTGCACCCCAGGTTGATCAACTTCTTCAGTGTTCAGTTCATCCGGTGGTCGTTTACTCAGGTCGCCTTGTTTGGTTCCGTCATTCAAATCCAGCGCTTTAGGTAAGCTGTGTCCTGTTAAATAATCATTTTCTTCACTGATGCATTTTCTTCATTCATGCATTGCATCTATCTCTCCATTTTCCTCCCTTTTGGTTTGGTCCCTCCTCTTCATTCAGCATCTGTTCATTGCAGATTTCAAAATCTATTTTTTGTGTGTTGCTCTTCTTGCTTCATGACTGGTTGTGGCTGGAGATGGAGGATCTGTTGTGTTTTCAAATTCCCTCCTAGCGTCATTTTTTTTTAAATAGAGGTTGGTTTCACCAGTTGGTTATGATGTGTTCACTTCTACTAGCTCCATTTCGTTTTCCTCCTACCTTCATATGTTGCCTGCTTAGTTGACATCGATTGATTTTGTTGGTTGCTTTTGTTTCATGGTAATCTGTTGACCAATATGCGATTATGGGAGAGACAAAGCAGTCTTGTGTGTGTATACGAATATGGGAAAAATCAATGTTGTGGTTGGCTGTGATTGGAGAGTTGTTTCGTTTTTAATTTCTACTTGTGGCTAGATCTTTGTTTCAGTTTCAAATTTCCTTGCAGCTTCATTTCATGGAAATCTATTAATGAAATATGGGTTTTGGAGACAGAGCATTTGTTTTTGGTTGTAGGTGCTTGTGTTGCTCAAATTATTCTTATTATTTTATCTTATTTTCCTTTTGTGGTTGTGCTTTTGGAGACAGAACACTCGAAAACTCTATGCGTGTGTGTGTATATCGTTGGATTATGGGTGCTTGTGCTGCTCAAATTGTTCTTATTTCTCTTATTAAAATCCCATGAATCAGTTAACTGATTTCTCTGTTCCAAATTTTGGTCAGTTAACCAATTCTAATTGAAATCCCATTAGTCAGGGGAATTCTTTTTAGTGTTTGAATGGTTAACCGAAATCTGTTTAGGGTTTTGATTAGTTGTTTGTACTCAAATTTTGGTCAGTTAATTGAAAAGAATTCCCTTGAATGCTGGAAAAAAAAGTCATCATTAATTTTGGGATTTCGTTTATTAATGATACCTTATTTTGCTGGAAAAAAGAAAGTCATTATTTACGGGTTATTGGAGACAGAGGATCTGTTATTTTGACCTAAATGTTGTACTTTTATTAACTCGACACGAATGGCATAGAACATGTGACTATACTTGTTAAATACTATACCTACTATCATATCTCCTCGACTGAATGGCATGCTTTTGGGTTGAACTTGTGATGAATGAAGTGTTGTAATTGGTCTATAGCGTAATGAGTAAACAAAATGTCAAAGCTTCGTGGGATATAAGAAACATAAAGGTCTTTATTGACTTGTGCATTGAAGAAGTTGAAAAAGGGGGAAGAAAAAGAACTAGCTTGACAAAGCCTGCTTGGGCAAGTCTTGGGGATAGCTTCACTGTAAAGACTGGGAGAGTCTATACGAAAATCCAATTTAAGAACAAATTTGATGCCTTGCAAAAGGAGTAGCAGTTATAGGATAGGCTGCTTCGTGAGACAGGTTTGGGGTGGGATGCCGAAAGGAATGCTATTAGTGCTCCCGATGATCAGTGGGAGAAGAAATCAGTGGTAATCATTTATCTTTATCTGAGCTTGCATTTTCTCCTATGTTAACATTTTTTGTATAATGTATAATATTTTTGGTGTTGAATGTGCAGGAAGTTCCAGGCTATGAGAAATTTAGAGAGAAATAGGGCTTTAATTCTGAGCTGAATTGACTCAACTCTTTGGGACTGTAGCTATAACTGGACCACAATCATGGACACCTTCTTCCATGACACTTCCAAGTGAGGAGTACCTAAAGATGATATGGTCTGGAGACAGTGATGAAGTTTTAGGGGCATCAACTGGCATAAGTGGGGAGTTTAATTCGGTCACATTCAATGATAATAGGGGAGCAAGTGGAGGCAATACTGGGATGAGACAGGAAACCATTTGTGGGGGTAGAAGCATAGGTAAGGGTTGACCTAGTAGCTCATTAGGGATTAGAAAAAAAGGTGAATCCATGAAGAAGAAACCAACTTGCACTATGAAAATAGCGGATGCACTAAGCAGGATAGCTCAAGCAGATAAAATTGATTCTCAGAGTGAACATGAAGAAATTTCAGAAGCGGGTGCTAGGAGGCTAGAAGAAGAAGCACGTGCTTATGAGACGTCAATTTCGGGAGTCATGGAGTGCCTTAATGAAGTTGATGATCCTGATCTATTTAGCTGATGCACAACACTCATTATAAAGAGCCAGCTGCAAGGGAAATGTATGTGGCTCTAAAGAATAAAAGGGAGAAACTTCTAATCTTCTTGAAGCACGCAACTAAGGATTAAGACTTCATTTATGTTGCTTATCGTAGTATTTAACTACTATTTGTGTTGCTTAGAAGATGACTTTGATAATTTGCATATATTTTTGGAAATAATGTAACCAGTATTGTTGTATTATGTGACTACTAAATTGCTATAGGAATTAAACAACTTATTTCCTTGTTAAATATTTAGTAATTTCATATCAATGTTTCTAAATTTTATGTCTATGTGCACAGGAAGACAAAAAATGGCTGATGAAATTAAAATTGCGGAAGAGTATCGTAAACAACAGAACAAACGGGTTAATCAAGTTGCAGCAGTAGTTAGTGGATACGCTTCTCTTCATTTTTGTAAAGAGCCCCCACATACAAGTATTTATTCAAGCAAGGCATGGGTAAGGGATGTTTTACAAGGCCATCCCACCCTTTGTTGTAATATGTTTAGGATAGAAAGGGAAGTGTTCTTCAGTCTTTACACTGAATTGCAACAATACAGTCTAAGGGTGATAAAACCCAATTCTTCTATGTCTTTTCATATCATTTTAAGGGTTTTTATTATAGTTTTTGGCTCTTTTAGTGTTTATTGTGCTTAATTTAGATTAAGAGTTCTTACTTTGAGTTAGTGTCTTTTTGAGGGTAAAATTGTTATAATTAGTTATTAATTGTATTCAATTGATTTCTAGGACAATTGATACTTCAAACCATTGTTGTTCATTGCATGATACTTAAAAGCTAGAGCCAAGATTGAAGACCAAGAGATTGAAACACATGAGATTAGTAGAAGCAACACTGGAGGAGTTCGCTGCGGCGCAATATCTCAATCTCAACTAGAACCTCTTGGGAATGTTTCATTTAACCGCGACTAAAACATTACTTCGCCGCAACGAAATGTCTCGTATCAGCAACATCAGATTCAGGTCAAAACGCAAAAATAAAGCATCTACTCAAATGATCTGACCCTAATAGACCCCTTAAACCCTTAGAAACCCTATTTTCGTCCCATCACTCCATTTTCTCATCTCCAACACATCCATTATCTCATCTTCTTGTCTCTCCATCTCCACCCTCTTTCCCATCCATTTCCTTCACCTTTTCTTCATCCATCTTATTTCCTTCATCTCCTAGCTACTATGGCTGAAGATTTCACTCTGGTTGCAGCTGTTTCCAAGGCTATGGTGGGCTAGGGTTTTCCAACTCTTAAAGATGGTGAGTGGCATGAGTTTCCAAACTTTAAAGGAGAGTTTCAGTTTCAATCTATAGTTTTTAGCTATGTTTTTATGGTTTCTTAAGTTTAGGAATTGTAATTCTTAGTTAGACACTTGGATTGCTGCTGTAATCATTGTTTAGTGATTTATATATATAGTTTGGATTCGTTAATGTTGAATTCTATGCTTCAATATATGTGGTTGCATAATAGTCTTATGTAATCCTCTTGATTCTCTCTTATCTTGCATGGTCATGTTTTGATACTAAATTGACTGTGGGTTACATTGAACCAATTGCATTAGTAATTCTCAAATTGCACATTAGGAGGGCTTAACAATGTTTTCATTAATGAAGTTTATTGATTTAAGCATTGGACTCAATGAGTTATTGAGGTTGTTATTAAAAAAAAACTTAATGATTTTATAAAACTCACAATGTCTTAAGTAAACTATGATTGCTATTAAAACCATTTTCAAGAGGTTTCCTATCATCCATTTCCATTCCGTCAACACTTTATCTAAAAATACCAAAAATACAGTAGCTTAGGTTTATTTTCATTGCATATACATTAGTCAATTCAATTTAAATCTTTAAAACCAAAAACCCTCTTTCATAGCATTGCATGGCATTTAGTCTAGCTTAGGTCACCAATAAAGGCTCCCAAAAGTGAACACGACCCGAATTGCACTACTATACTACATCTCTTGGATCCGGTTATAAAATTATTGCATTTGACCCTAAGGCATAGCAACACGTTCAAATCAAAAGGAAACTAGAAATGTAGGAATACATGAAATGGTTGCAATGTTTTTAAATACCGTTGGCCATGCGTTTGATACGTAATAGGATACATCAAGAAAGATTTCAACATTCAGGGGAGACAATTAGTAGACATTTTCATAATGTCTTACTGGCATATTGTAGACTTGCTATGTCTAATATCAAACCAAAAGATCCAACATTCCAGCATTTTCATACAAAAATACAGTCTGGTGGTCGATACTAGCCCTTTTTCAAGCATGCTATTGGAGTAATTGATGAAACACATGTTTCATGCATTGTTAATGCAACAAAGCAAGCAAAATATATTAATTGAAAAGGCATAGTGACTCAAAATGCAATGGCGGTTTGCGATTGGGACATGTGCTTCACTTTTGTATTAGCCGAATGAGAAGGTAGTGCGCATGATGCTCGTATATTTGACCACGCCCTCACAACTCCTTCCATGAACTTTCGTCTTCCGCCTCAAGATATATTTTAAGTTGCTACAATTTATTTATACTTAACTTTTAGAAAATAGAGTTTCTTGACACCAATCATATATTTCATGTTGGTAAATATTATTTGATGAATGCTGGCTATCCGACACCGATGGGATACCTTGGTCCCTATAGACGTGCTCGCTATCATCTTCCCGATTTTCAAAGGTCATCTACACTTGAAAAGGACAATGAGGCGTTCAATTATTTACACTCAAGTCCACGGAGCACTATTGAAAGAACTTTTGGAGTTTGGAAGAGTAAGTTTGCAATTTTAGGAAACATGTCAGAGCTATGACTTTCCAACACAGGTTCAAATTATTTGTGCAACAATAGCCGTACATAACTTCATTAGATCAACATCCATTTCTGATCCTGGTTTCATTCAATTTGAACAAGAAAGTTCTTATGTAGAAGAAAATAATGATGATGATGGAGTTGGATCTTCACATATACCTTCATCAATAGAATCTTCATCTCACATGGCTTGGTTTCGTGACTTCATAAGAGATCAAATTGTTTACTATACACAAGAATATTCATGTCCTTTCTATTTCTGTTTTTTTTCCAGATAATGTAATGTGTTGTTAAAAAAAACTACTTGGACAAATATATTTCATTGCAACCTCTATTATTAAGACAATTAATATGGAATTTTTGTGTGTGGTTATTTAATTTTGTGCAAAAAAATTATGGGATTTCATGTCTAAAATCTTGAAGAAATAATAATTTTTTTTATTGGCAAAATAAATCATTTTCCTAAAAACATATTTAATTATTTTATAAATATATATACACATTAATGATTTATTATTTACATAATTTATGTCTTATTTATTATGTTGGCACAATATATATTATTAACAAATTTATTACTTCAAATAAACATATATTATGAAATATACCTTCTATGTAATTATCATTTAAACTTATGTCCTTTTTAGTAATTTTCATATATAAAAAGCACTTCTGACAACAATTATCCAAACAATATCGCATTATCAGAATCATTTTTTCAGAAAATCTATTCCTTCAAAATCTATTTTCAAAAATTATTTTTCCCCCATAAGCTATTCTCAAAACCACGGTTTTGTTTTATCCAAACACCCCTTAAGTTTTTTTTATTCATCACGTTAAATTTTTTATTCCCACATGATCATGATCATATATTATATTTTTTAAATATTATATGCATTCAATGACATTTAATTGTAAATTTACATGAAACAGAAAGACATATGATCATTCATGATTGGAGAACTTAATATAATAGATATAAGTAACTTAACTTTAGTTTTTTTTCATATGAAAAATACTCACATTGTCAAGCTCTTCAATCTTCCCATTTTTTTATAATCTACCGCAATTAATCTGCAGCATAATGACTTTACAGGATTTAAGAAATGAAACGAAGATGCTTGGCTTGCCGAGCAAGTATGGAATCTCGGAGGCTCACACATACACACTTCTGGCTAATATGGATGCCTTCCTTATCCCTCTTTTCCTATCAATCATCCTTCGCCACATCTCATCTCAGCCCTTTGAAATTTACTGGGCACAGGTCTCCACGTGTCATCTCCCTATTTGGTGATGTGTCATTCAATCCGCATCTTCTCCTTTGAATTTTTACCCCATTCAAGTTCATCATCGTTCTTTCATACAAAGCTCATTCCACACATTCAATTACAACTTTGCATACCCTCTGCTCCTTTTTGTTCCTTAATCAATTAATACTATGTTATCCACTAATACCTAATATTATCTCTAATTCTTCATACTCTTTAATCCTTAATGTAAGACCTATTTAACTAATTTGATTAAATTAAAGAAGTTAGGTAACTTAATTAATTATAAAAATTATGACATGTTTTTTTTAAAACACAATAATCATCTTCTTTAATATCCTCTCTCCCTCTTCTATTTATTATTATGGTTGAAGGAGTATCCATAGGGGTAATTTAGAAAAAATTGATAAATATGAAAAATAAATATTATATTTAGGACTAAAATCAACTCAATAATTAGGTTCTAAGAACCAGAAGAGTATAACATATAATTTGTAACTTAAACTAAAATACAAACAAAACTTATACTAAAAACTAAAGGTAGTATTATATATGTATAATATTGATACAAACTTGCTCTTAATGAGTTGAAATATTTAATAAGAGGTTTTATGAACTAAATATAATTTAAATTTAAACAATCTAGATATTAGAAATATATGATTTAATTTAAAAAGTTTGAATCTAAATCATATTTAAATCAGGATTTAATTAATTATCAGATATTATAGAAATATATAGTTTAATTTATTTTGTTTAAATTCAAATAATTTATTATCTCATTAATTGAGATATTGAGATAATATATGGTACATCATGACAAATCGTGAGTATCTTAGGACGCTTTGGCTTCACAAAATATTCTCTACCACCTTTTCATATATAGACATAGAGTCTCTCTACATCAATTATATTAGCAATATTGTTTCGTTTTTCAATCATCCCTCCTCCGCTTCCTCTCTTAGCTCTAGCAGTCTACCTGGTAAACCCTTTCAAACCCTATATATTGCTCTTTCTTGCTCCTTTAATTCGGAACACAAAATTTCATGTAGTGTGACTCTTTCATTATGTTTTGTGCAATACATAAAACCACACTGTAATTTGTATTTTCGTAATACAAACTGTATTATAAACTAAATATGATATTTAAGATTGAATGCAGTATTTGTTTTGTATACACTACAAAAAAAATCAAATTAGCTACGAAATTTAGTGACGAAATTTTCGTCACTAATCAAAAAACAACTTTATTCATTTACAATAATAAAGTGGTACTTTTTAATAAATCTTTGTTGTTATTCAATTACAAGGTTCTAACCTTCGACATAATAGCAGAGGTTGAGGTTCTCACCCTGAAATGCCCTCTTGATGTTCCTAGCGAGCCCTAGTTGATAGCATGACAGAGCAAACCATAATTTTATATTACTTCCGGTATTTAATATAAGAGCTAGTTTTATTTTTATTTTGGTCCTAAATATAAGATTCTAATCAATTTTGTTTCCCATATTTATCTATTTTTTTAAAGTAGTCTTTGCAATAATTATTTAATATAAGAGCTAGTTTTATTTTTATTTTGATCCTAAATATAAGACTCTAATCAATTTTGTTTCTCATATTTATCTATTTTTTTTAAAGTAGTCTTTGCAATAATTATAGTTATAGCTAATGCACTTGATAAGTAAGAATATTTTAGGAAACAGCATCTATTTAATTACACATAACTAACATAACTAATTTTCTTAATCTACTCAAATTAATCAACTAGCTCTTATATTAAAGATCAGAGGTAGTATAAATTTTCATCTTAATCCCTTAATTTTATATAAAGTATTATTTTAATCCTAATGTCATTAAAAAATGTTAACATTAAAATTTATGTGTTGGCAAAATGACATTGAATGTTCACATATCAAGTTTAATTTTTAAAATAATAATGATTGTCACACAAAAAAATCATTTGAGGTCATTGATGTTGCAATTAAAGGAATAAAAAGATATTGATAATTTTTTAAAGTTAAGGTTCAAATTGGTATGAGAGGATGACATGTAATCTGTTGCCTTTACTTTAATTCTCGTCCGTTGTCCATCTATACTTTCCAGCTGCAAATTTCTTCCTCCTCACAAAGTCCATTTAAGTGGGAAACACTTGACTTATACTAACAACCAGAGGCTTCATCAACGTAGAAAAGACGTCCAAAATAATTACTCTATTTAAGATTTTTTTTAGCACTACGTTTTGATTTGATTTCATCAACATGTAATAAAATATCCAACATTCACAATCCCCAAATTAATTCAGGGACCAATTAGAAATTTGTTGAATTTACCAACTTGATTTGGAATATTCCTATTTCAGGTGGCTTTATATGAGATTTTTCCTTATTAATTGGTTAAAGCCACCTCTATCCGCGGTTACAACTCTGACGACAAAAGATGGCCATAGCACCGACAACACGTTCATTACAAAAATTTTGTCATAAATAACTAATGAGGACTTGTGAATTCTTTAATTAAACTTGTCAATCTATATGTGATTGACGTACAACAACAAAACTTCTGTAGTTTTTTGATAAATGTTCATTGTTAATTCAATCACAAAAAGAACTTAAATATAAATTAACGAGTTCTATTTAGCAATTCACAAGTTTTCATTAACTATTTATAACAAGCATTTACAATAATAAAGTTGTACTTTTTTATAAATCTTTGTTGTTATTCAATTATAAGAAAGGTTTATGAATTAATACACCTTTGTTGTTATTCACTCACAAAACTATTGCAATAAAGTCCACTTTTCAATAAATTAATATACGTTATTCAATCATAAGATAGGTTTGCAAATTAACGCTTTCAATGTAGCAATTCGTAAGTCCCCATTTACTATTCACAACAAAACATTCACGATAGAATTGCATTATTCAATAAATCTTTGTTAATATTCAGTCACAAAATAATCTTAAGAATATACAAGTCAAATTTAGTGATTCACAAGTTCTTATTAACTATTCAAAAAAAAAAAATTGATATGAACTTGTCACCAGATTACTGACCATTGTATGACTATCGCTATCGGATCTCTTCCAGTGCTTGGTAGAAATGGCTTTAAAGAAAACCAAGTGGTGACTTGGAAAAGGGTAACAATATGACAAAATACCCTGCGTACGCAAATCCTGAATTAGATCTATAAATTAATTAATAGTTTGTTGAATTTTCTAACCAATTCAATTTTTTTTCTATTTTGGGTGCCTTTAAAGGGGATTTTCCCTTTCTTTCCAAATCAAAATATAATTAGAAAACTGGATGCAATAAAGGGGCCCTCAAAGTTGAATAAACTCTAGACTTTTCAACATATAATAGTGGCACGAGCAAAGTAGACACATTAATTTTCTTGATTTACACATATAGTCAATGTATTAATGTCCAGAGGAGGTATATGGTTCTATTAAAGTTAAAGAGGCAATAGAAGTTTGGCCAGTAGGAAAATCAAAGAATGATGAAGAACATACTTGACTGGACCAGCCACTTAAATTTCTTGACTTGATTAAATCTGATAAGTTATCTGGCAACTGAGAATCTCCACCTAAGTATTGCACCATGCACACTAGAAATAGTAGGCCTAGCTGAAGCAATAAAATGTGAACACAGCAAGCCAAGTTTGAGAACCAATTCAGCTTCATCCACTTCATATGCATCCCCCAATCTGCCATCAACTGCTTCACAAATGTCTCCTTTATCCCAACAATCCATAACCCATTCTATCAGCAAAACTTTCTCCGACGACGTCTAAGTTTCAACCGGCCTTCTTCCACAAGCAATCTCCAGTAATAACACCCCAAATGAATATATATATATATATATATATCGGTATATGTGTTTGATTTTCCACTCTGTACAATTTCTGGGTCTATATAGCCGGGAGTTCCTGCTACAAGAGATGTTTGAGGATCATTTCGATGGTCACATAGCTTGGTGAGACCAAAATCTCAAAGTCTAGCATTCATGTCATTGTCCATCAGTATATTGGCTAGTTTGGTGTCCCTGTGGATAAGAACTTGAACCCACTGCAGGCGAAGATATAAGAGTGCAAACGCCACATCTTCGACGATCTTGAATCTTTATTTCCAACTGAGTGTGTTGTCGTTGTTGGGAAGGCGGTAAAGAAACTTGTCTAGACTTTCATTAGACATATAGTCATAAACTAACAAAAGTTCTTTTTTCCTTTTGCAGTAGCCAAAAAGTCTTACCAAGTTTGGATGCCTAAGACGGCCGATGGTTGTGATTTCTGCGATGAATTCTTTCATCCCTTGTCTTGAATCATGAGAAATTATTTTTACTGCAATTTGAACATTGGAAAATGGCAGAATCCCTTTGTATACTCTGCCAAAACCACCCTTGTCAAGAAGTTGTGCCTCTCTAAATCCTTTTGTTGCAATGAACAAGTCCTTGTAAGTGAACCTATGAGGCCCATACAAGATTTGCCAACCTTCAAGAACTTGAATGAATCTTCTCCTCCTTACAATCATAATGGTACCACAAATAATCAAGAGTAGAAGGATAACAGCACCCACTACTGATGGTATAGCTATCAACATTTTCTTGTGTACTTTCCCTCTTCCCTCTTGTGTACTCATGTTCTTGTCTGAATAAGCCATGTTCAGGAACAAACACAGCTTGAACATGGTGATAGACATGGTCGGTTTCCTAAAGACTGGAAGTTTCTGTTTTCTGGGTTGAGGAGAATGGATCCCACGTTGGTTTTCAACTAAAACTTTCCTACGTGGGGTTTACGGTCGGTTTCTTTATTTGTTTTTCTTAATGCACAATGTAAGTGTTTTTCTAAATCAACTCATTTCGTCTGACTAATTCAAATGATTAGTTTGGGAAAGGATCATAGCCACGGGAAGTTTCATGTGTGAATGTCTTTTTAAGGTCAAAAAATTTGCACAAAATAAGAGCAGACTAAACAAACAGCGCCTGGTTTTTCCCCTCTACCATTTCCCTCTGCTACCTCTGCTTCACCGGCAACACGACACCGTTTTCTGTGTAAATAGACTGAGTTTTCGTCAACAAACAACATCATATATATATTTTGCTCACCGACCTGTAATAAAATATTTATTATTGATATTATATCCTGCGGTTTTTGTTAATATTTAGTTTTTTTTTAACAGTTCTGTCCTCTCATTACCATTCTCATTAATATTAACATGCGGGGTCTAAGTTATTTCTCCTCTCTCTCTTTTTTTTTTTTTAATCTTTACAAGTGTTAAGGCAAAATGTCAAAATATGTAAAACTAAATAATTGCTTTATCTTAAATTTGAAAATAATGATGAAACGACAGAATATAATTGTTTGAAAGAGATAAATGGGAAAACTGATTCGCAGATCCTAATAATTTACTTGAATTTTAAATCAAATTATTGTGCTCATTCTTTTGAATCAACTCCTTGTACTTTGTTCTGTTAAGCCGACCTTTCCCTGAGGGTTAACACCGTTAACTTTTTGATGATGTGCCTAACATTATACTTACATGGCTTTTTGACATATTAAAAATGAAATATTAAAATTATTTCGCCTTTAAAATTAACAGTGTTAACTTGGGAATAGATAGTTTTAGCATATCAAAATATAAGGACTCAATTGAAAAAAAAAAAATATAAGGATTTGATTTAAAATTGAAATAAACCACAAGGACTTGCAAATTACTTTTCTCAAAAGGTAATTATTAACCAAGACCATAGGATATAATATTAATAATAAATATTTTATTAAGGTGAGCACAATATGCTATGTTTCTTGGCTAAAAAAATAGCAACCAAGCGGCCCAGATTCTTTTTACACAGAAAATGTTGTCATGTGTTGCCGGTAATTAGTGGGTGCGGCTACTACTGGGTCATGTTTGATTTTTCTAAGCTTTAAATGTAATGTTTTTTTATTGGGTAGGTATACACGATTAGATGTGAGTTTCACTTTTAATTAATGGGTAAAACAGTTTTAAATCACTAATTATTGGGTAGGATTTGTTGGATTTGCCAATCTAATTTGAGATTTTCCTATTTTAGGTGGCTTTATAGAGGGAGAAATTCTTATATGAACCTGGAATGCCACCTCATTTGTGGACTGGCCAATCACAACTCAACAGCGCAAGAGCATTTTAATCTGACGTGGCAAATTTTTGTGTAAGGCAAAAATAGAAAAATAAATAAATAAAACAATTCACTAAAAAAAATCACGCAGACCCTGTTAACTTTGTCCTTTCCCGTGCTGTGATGTCTCCATCTCCCCCAAACCCCATTTTGCCGCCACATCATTGAGAGTGAACGATTGCTTGTGGTGGGCACCAACGCTGCTGCTACCGGAATCGACGTTCCTAAAAGCATCGGAATTCCATTTCAATTTGTGTTTGAGTTTTTAAAACTATGAATTTTAAATGGCAGGAAGAACCCAGATCTGTTTGATGAACTTGCTAAAGGCCAAAGCCCCACTGAACTACAAAAAATAAATGCAATTAAGAATGTGAGATATTGATTTGACAGGTACTAGAGATTTTGGTGATTCGCACAAGAAGTGGGTGGAATCAAAAGGCTTATGAAATATCTAGAGGATGGTTCTCGTCCCTTGTAAGTCCAAAGCCTTGAACTATACTTAGATAAGTATTGATGAGGAACCAAGCAAAACCAAGGTGAGGAGAGAATATGAATATGATCCCAAGAAGAGGAATAGATGACTTCGACACCATGGATTTTTCGCTGCCGATGATGATGCGGCGAAGTTGGGCTGGGGCAGGTTCAACGGGTTTCGAAAACAATTCTTGAGAAGTTTTTCTTTTCAATTAAGAGCTTTATTTTGGAAAAAAAAAATTCGAATTGCTTGAGATGAGTTAGGCTGCCAGCTAAGATAATAATGAATTGAGTTGTTGAGTTGTGACTGCCCAGACCACAGATGAGGCGGCACTCCAGGTTCATTCGAGAATTTCTCTTATAGAGGATACTTTTTTCCAAATCAATCAAATATAATTAGAAAAGAAAACAGCCATGCAATGAATGAACTTTTAGACTTTTCAACAAATAATAGCGGCAGGGTCAAAGTAAATGAAGATAAAAACAGACCTTACCTATAATTTTCTTTATTTACACATACTTAATGTATTAGCGGCCGGAGGAGGCAAATGGTTCTGTAAAAGTCAAAGAAGCAATAGAAGTTTGGGCAGTAGGAAAATTAGAGGATAATGAAGAATTGGCTTGACCAGACCAACCACCGAAATTTCTAGACTTGATTAAATCCAATAAGTAATCAGGCAACTGAGAATCTCCATCTAAGAATTGCACAATACTAGAAATAGTAGGCCTAGCTGAAGCAATAGGATGTGAACAAAGCAAGCCAAGTGTAAGCACCAATTTAGCTTCATCCACCACATATTCACCTCCTAATCTGCTATCCACTACTTCACAAATGTCTCCTTTATCCCAGCAATCCAAAACCCATTCGATCAACAACACTTTCTCCGGTGAAGTCTGAGTTTCGACTGGCCTTCTTCCACAAGCAATCTCTAACAGCAAAACCCCAAATGAATAGATATCAGTACCTGTGCTTGATTTTCCACTATGCACAATTTCTGGGTCTATGTAGCCTGGAGTTCCTGCAACATGAGATGTTTGAGGATCATTTCCATGGTCACATAGCTTGGCCAGGCCAAAATCTCCAAGTCTAGCATTCATGTCATTGTCAATCAGTACATTGGCTGATTTGATGTCTCGGTGGACGACAACCTGAACCCATTGCTGGTGAAGATATAAGAGTGCAGAAGCCACATCTTTGATGATCTTGAATCTATGTTTCCAGTTGAGTATGTTGTTGTTGGGCAATCGGTAAAGGAACTTGTCCAAACTTCCGTTAGGCATATAGTCATAGACTAAGAATAGTTCTTTTCTTCTTCTGCAGTAACCAAGAAGTCTTACCAAGTTTGGATGCCTGAGACGGCCGATGGTTGAGATTTCTGCCACGAATTCTTTCATCCCTTGTTTTGAATCATGAGAAATTCTTTTCACTGCAATTTGAACATTGGAAAATGGTAGAATTCCTTTGTATACCCTACCAAAACCACCTCTGCCAAGAAGTTGACCCTCTCTAAAACCTTTTGTTGCAATGAATAAGTCCTTGTAAGTGAACCTATGAGGCCCATACAAGATTTGCCAATCTTCCAGAACTTGAATGAATTTTCTTCTCCTTATAATCATAACCACACCATAGATCAAGATTAGAAAGATAACAGCACCCACTAGTGATAATATAGTTATCAACATTTTCTTGTGGACTCTCCCACCTCCACCCATGTCATTTGGATCTAAAAGTCCAGGAATGTCAGGAAGGCGAGAAAGATGAATCTCCTGAGCTTGACCGTTCATCCTGAAACTCCAACCCAATATATAATGAGATGAATTTGACCCGCTAGAGGATGTGAATCCAACATACATAACCTCAAAGAAATAAGAAGAAAGATCTCTTTTCAGTGTGACAAGAGGGGTCTCAGGTTTAGGCATGTTTATTCGATGAATTGTAACACTGAGTTTCTGATCTGTACTATTATATTCAACCCAAACCTGAAACGGTTCTCCACTTGAGAGATCTATCTTTCTGAAGAGACCACGATCAGTATAATAACCTGCAGAAGATTGATTGGCAGATTCCAAACTATTGATATCAATACCAAGATGGTTATCATCAATATCACCAAACTGAAAGTCCTGGTCAGTGTCGAGCTCTACTGCTACAATATGATTGGAACTTTGACCATCGGAGGTGCCGTTGAAGAGGCCAAGATATTGGTTTGGCTGAGCTTGAGGTATAAATCTAGTAGGCGAGATAGCGAAGGCGAGTCCATGGCCATGAAATTTAGGATCGGTGGCTACTATTGCAAAGATGAAAGTGGTGGAGAAAGAGAAGACAGAAGTAGTATTGGAATTCTTGAATTGAAGAGGAAGATTGTAAAAGACTTGCGCAGCTTCACTTCGGCCACCATCGGCATGTATTTCGTGTGTTGACATGTTGGAATTTTTGAGCTCCTGATCACTGGCCGCTCCCAACTTGAAGAATCCATCAAACATGAATCCGACATCACTCATGTTCTTGTCGGAATAAGCTATGTTCAGGTACAAACACAGCATGAAGATGGTGATAGACATGGTCGGTTTCCTCAATAATGTGGAATTTTCTGTTTTCTGGTTTGAAGAGAAGGATCCTATGTTTATTTTCAACAAAAGCTTTCATATATAAGAAACAAATAAAGAAGAAAATGATTAGTTTCCGGTTCTTGGTGGATACGTGGGTACCGGGTTTAATGGCTGTGACTCATTGTTGACTTGAACACATATGGATAGGCTCTTTCTTCTTTAATAATCAATATCAGTGTCTTATAAAAATCAACCCGTTTCGTCTGACTAATTCAATTGATTAACTTAATAAAGGATCATAGCCATATTTTTAATAACTTCAAAAGAGTGGGTTAAGATGCAAATTTGCCTCACCCACAAGTCTTTTTAGATGCAAATTTATCCCAAATATTTTAAAATTATAACAATTTTGTCCCCTACTATTAAAAATATTAACGCTTAACGGCACTATTAACAGTTAACGTTATGGAAAGGGGACAAAATTGCTATGATTATAAATTTTTAGAACAAATTTGTACCCAAAAAAAATTTCAGGCGTCCAATGCTCTTACATGAAAACTTTTGAAATAAATTTATGCACCTTAACCTTAAAAAAATCTAAATCTAGATTTATATTTCTTTTACTCCTCTCACACATGAAGCCGCCTCTTCCTCTTGGTTTTTATTTCCCTTTTCCTTCATCTACCTCTCACATCACATTATCCACCATTTTTCTGTTTTGGCTTCTTGCTCTTGCCTTCTGCGTGCTCCACTGTCCTTTACCAACCACAATTTTTGTTTCAAGCACTATGGGACCAACAATGGCCGCACAAGGGATAATCTAGTCTCAATGGTTAGTTTTTGTTAAATTATATGTTAGCCTATAACTTCAGTTAGCAAAATAAGAATGAATAGTAATATGGGAGAGGTTTTATATTACTTACATTTGTTCATATGTAATTTAGATTGCAAATGATGTATGAGGATGTGATATTTTGTTGAATTAAGAATGAAGTTGAGATATATGCAAGGGCCATAGAATATACTTTATTAATATAATTATAATTGGTTTGACTTTATACACTTTGTGGTTTTACATTTATGCTTTCTTTTAAAGTAATAATGATTTAAAGAAGACTTTGATTGTTTTCCAATTGGTTACTTACAATTCTGTACTATATGGATTATATTTTTCCGTGAATTTTTTTATAAAGTATTTCTGTTTGGATGAATATTAATTTAAAACCAAGCCCTCTAAATACATGTATTTTAGAGAGGAAAAAAATACCACTTCTTTTATCCATATATAAGTTTATTAAAAACAATTTTGTTTGATACACTTTTTAGTACTAAATGTGGACAACTTTAGTTCATCACGTGTTGAGGAACTAATCCCTTCCACTAATTAAAAGTAGAGATTGTTTAATGTAATAATGTCCGCTTAAAGGAGGAATTAACATTTTCATGATTTTCAAAATACATCTTTTTCCAACCAAAAAAATTAGAGTATTACATTAAAAATAAACTAAAAAGTGAATGCAACAAAGTCAAAGTCACAAATAGATGTGTTGTTCTTAATGAGACCCGCAAAAATTTGAAATCATTTTGTGTCGTTAGCACCAAAGGCAAGAGTCGCGTGACGTGCATCATCACGAAGACTTTGGATCAAGTGGATCAATGGAAAAGAAACAAAACAAACTCCAATTCTGCTGCGTTAATATTACTTATTTTGACTATTTGATACAAACATATATATATATATATATATATATATATATGTACTCCCTCCCATTTACAATATGTCACTTTAACTAATTATAAAAACAAAAAATAATAGTTAGCTCATTAAATTTATTTCACAATGATTTTTTTAAAATTTTAATCATTTTAAATGAAATTGTGAAGAAAAGGGAAAAGCACAAAAAATTGTATTTGAACATTAATTACAAAAATAAAATTAAAAAATAAGTATTAATTACCTTTTAGATGAATTATACCTAGAATCAAATTATTCTTCTAAAATCGGTTGTGATATCGACAATAAGGGTGTTTGGGTGGAAACGAATTTATAATTTTAAAAATAATTTTACAGTATACGAAATAAATATGTATAAGAGTTTGTTTGAATTTACAGAAAAGTACTTTTAAAAGTATTTTTATGATTTTCCAAATACTTCGGTGGTGTTGAATTTAATTCTGAAAGGTGCACGCAACCATAAACACGTGTTCCCATTTTTTTGGGGGCTGGGGTCGCTATCTTTGTTAGGGTTTTGCTCCAATGTGTTTGGGCTTGGCCCTTCTGTATTTCATCATGATGGACTGAGTTTAAGCACACGATCACGCAGCACAGGCTTGAACTTTGAACCCAAAAGAATTCATTTTGTTTTAATATGCCTTTAAAGTGTGCTCAGTGAGCAACTTCTTTTCATCCAAACAACTTCCCAATTGCTTAGGCCGTAGGGTTATTAATTTCTAATGCATTTAAAACATTTGCCTCTAATGTTAGGACTGGATCGGGGAGGCCATTTTATTGGGTGGAAGGTCAAGAATAAACTACAAGGACCCATATCTTGAAAAACAAATCCTAGGAACCTTCACGGAGCTTGACTGAAACTATAGGACCCATGACATAGTTTGCCCGATCAAGAACTGCATAGAACCAGCAATTTTATCTTTGTTCTTTAAGTTAGAACTGCTGTGTGCATAATTTGACTGTATTCAATTTATGTGGTTCTATGCATGATTGTGGGGACAGTCTGTATATATGCTGTTTAAATTTCCTTATGTATAGCTAATTATTTAGTTATTTTTGTTAGACCAATTATTTAGTTATTGACAGATTTATTTTGTCATTTGATGCGGCAATTGGATTTTGTGTTGAAATTAACAGCTCACGTCTGCGATTGAGGTAAGGTCTCAAACAACTTATTTACTAGTACCTCTCCTCATCTAGTTTTTAATATAAAAACTAGATAAATAATTTACGAATATTAAAAAAATTAATTAAATTAATTATTTGTAATAAATGAGTATTATCTTAAAATATTCTTGTTAGTCATGTGCATTAGAACAGAAATCCTTCAACATATACAATTACCATGTGGACTATTTTGAGATAAATGAATAAATATGTGAGATAAAGTGAATTAAAGTCTTAGGATCAAATTAAATCTCTAATTAGCTCTTATTTATGACTGAAGGCAATAATATTAATGGTGATGACGATAATATAAAGTTGGCAATCATGGAAAGGTGATCCCAATAATGAGTAACAATAGGATAAGTAATTTTAATATTATAATTTTTGAAAATAATTGAAGAATAAATCTCTTGACACACACACATATATATAGCGATGTGGGAATCTTACATTTCTGCTGCTTAGACTAAATAAGAATAAATGTGGCCAAAAAAATAAGAATAAATATATAAGAATGCAGTATTACCTACCATGAGAATCTAACAGTTTGAAACGAATATAAAGAAAGTCTATCACAATTTCTTGGAGATTCCTTCTGTATTTTGATGAAGGAAATTCAACATAACGTAACTCAGAGAACATATTCTCGTCATGAAGCGCATCGATGGTGAAATATTTTATTTATTCATGGTTGAATTAATAATTGCATAATAACGCTAGACTATAAAGAATAAAGGAAAAATACCTACAAATATTCTTAAGAATAATATAAGCTGATTCATCCCCCCTTCCACTCCCCCTTTTACTTCTATTTTTATTATTCTCAGAAATGCTCTAATGCCTTATGCCCCCACTAGGAGTCAAATTTCTCAGAAAGACATAGCATCATTAGGCTTCATTTTCGAGCCAGATGGCAAGTGCATATACATGAACTTGATGTTCTATATACAATTCTTTTTTTGTTTGTTTCTAGAATGTTTGTTGCACAATTTTTATAGTCATGATAATCGGAATAATTATTATATTCTATATTTTTTAATTTTATATTAACTTCTCAATATATTTTAGTAATTTATTATTAACAATATTAAACTGTGACTTTATATATATTACTTATTTCTCCGCTAATTTACTTTAACTTATAAGTGGACATATACGAACATATTAATATTTGTTTTTATCCATTTGATCAAGATTTGTTTTGTCTAGTAACTTGGACCAACTCTTTGTTCCTAATTTGTTTATAACAAGCATGCTCAATTTGCCTGATTGCCTCCAGTGGAGGCTGAGTCTGCTTCGGACAGGAATCTTTAAATTGGATACCAACTTAAAATCTAGCCAGTAATGAGGCATCATGGATGATAAAAAAATTTCTGAATCAATTTTCACTTTTTTAAGAAAAATTGTGATTGTTTTGTGGATTTCTTGGTGATGGTGTTCTATACAAAATCCCAAACAATTTATTCATTAACTAAGGTCCTGGTGGATTTTTTTTTTTTTTGGCATCATTGTAGGGTGATCCTATTAGCAAAAACTAAAAATTATTAAATGATATATTAGAAAATTTAGCTTGTAATCTATGTATTACCTCCAACCCTTAATATAAGACCTTGTTTGACTTTTATTTTGATCTTAAATATAGGACCCCAATCCACTTTGTCTCTCATATTTATTTTTTTTCAAGATAGTCCTTCTAATAATGATAGTTTTAGCTAATAAACTTGATTAACAAGGATATTTTAGGAAAAACAACACATATTTATTATAAATAACTAACTTAATTTATTTTTTTAATGTACTCAAATTAGTCAACTGGCTTTTATATTTAGGATCGAAGGTAGTATAATATAAAACATACCCAAAAAGTCTCGCTGTGCACGAGTATAATATATCTCATTTCCTGGGGGCAAATGTGTGTGTGTGTTATTTCCCAGCCTCTTCACAACATACAGACATAATATTAGTGTTCTTTTAATGGCCCATCACCCCATGGATGCTTTAGAAATGTTTAATATGTGCTTGAGGGTAAGGATGGACCGCAAAAAGTACGCATCCGCATTCAATGCTCACCAGGTGATAAGCACCCATCGCCTGCTGAACAATCTGAGTCTTCCAGATCTAATATAGATGGTTCAGATTTAATATTTTTAAATAATTATTTAAAAAATAATAGTTAAGAGATTATTTTATTTTTATCTTATACCTATTAAAATAATTATTTTAAAAAAATAAAATAAAATTAAAATTAAATCTGAACCGTCCAAATCTCTGATGAGCACCCAATACAAATCTCAAAAAGTACTTTGGTGACAAAGTTTTGAACCTACTTAGTCATCAACAGATAATTTATTAAAAACTCGAAAATATAATTACAAAAAAATAACATACTGTTTTGAAAGTGATATAATAAATGTTAACTATTAGTATAATAATCTTTCATTTTTTTGTGGAATAAAATTTATTTATGTCTTTTGTAAAATAGTGAAATTCCTTATAATAAATTTTTTGGTATATCTTTTGAGAAAAAATATGTTATATAAAACTCAAAATATGACCAAATTCAAGTCAAACAAGAAAATAATTTTTTTGGGCAAAAATAAATTTTTATTTGTGAATATTAAACGTAAATAATCAAATAGTGTATTATTTTATATTGTTTTAAAAATATAAAGACTACAATTTTATTTGACAACCTTAAAAATATTTATTAAAATTTTTTATTTGATAACATCTATTTTTATAATGAATATAATTTAAAAGTCATGTTTTTAAATATAAATGTTTGGATTTTTCAAAAAATTAAGTGGATGCAAATGAAAATTTTCTAGAATGTTGGAGTGAAACATATTTAATAATTTGACAAAAACAGATTGAGGGACGCAGCCAAAAGTGGGATATTTACCTAATTTAAAAAAAAAAGTAGTTTGAAAATGTATAATAAAATATTAAAAATATGTAGTTTACTTTTACTTCTGTATCTTTATTCTTTAAGACTCAACTTCTCCGTAAATTTAGCCTTCTAATGATGAATCGATCAATTAGAATGGATTCACTTTAATATTTTACAATTTCATGGAGAATGACATTTGGGCCTTTTGCAAGAGAATTATTAATACTTTTTTTTCTTTAATTAAAAAGGCTATTAATACAATATATTATACTTGTCAATTTCAAGCAGATCATATGCTTAATGAACCAAAATATTAATAATTTATTTTACATGGAAACCAAATGTCATTCTCCCCCAGCTATTTCCCCTAAGTGCCTTATTTTTGTTAAAAAAAAATAGTATTTTTAAAATTTTAAAAATTAAACTTTAAAACACAATCTAGATCATTTAAGTGAGTGTGTACTTTTTAATACACCAGGTTAATTTGTTTTCATTGACTAATGACTAGGAAGAATTGAATAATAAACTACAATAGTAAATAACAATTATTTCTGTGGAGAATGCGAATGCAAGATACTTGTTTAATTAGAAGAGATTCCCCAATCCACAAACGCGTGACCCTTATACATACAAATCCCTGGTTTTTCTTTTATTATGCCCTAAATCTGGACAGAGAGTCATGAGAGCCGTTTAGGCTTTGAAAATGCACAAAGTCGGCAGATCAAAATTGTATTCTCTTCCACTTAGGCAATTAAAAAGATAATCCTAATCTTGTAATAAATTATTACCTCCAGTTTTTAATATAAGAGCTTATTTGATTTTTATTTTGGTTATAAATATAAGACCACAATCCACTTTGTCTTTCATATGTATCCATTTTTTTTAAAAAATAATCATTGTAGTGATGGTAGTCCTAGCTAATACACTTAATTAGTAAAGGTATTCTAAGAAAAAAATATTTATTTATTATAAATAACTAACTTAACAAACTTTCTTAATCTACTCAAATAAGTTAATTAACTCTTATATTGAGAACAGAAAGTAGTAATACAAGTGCATAGGACACCCAACTTAAATTGTCAGGTTTCCAGTTATATATGAAACAACCTGCCATCCCTAACATGAGAGCAAATTTAGGATTCATTTGATGAGAGAAAAATGAAAGGGATGAGAGAAAAATGAAAAGGATGAGAGAAAATTTTTTAATGAGTTTGATTTACAAAATTGAAGAAGTGGAATTAAAAGCTTTTTAATTAATTTTTATTATGCTTTTATTTTACATCTTTTTATTAAAAGGAAAATTTTCAATAAACCCCCGGTAGCCAAATTTATATTACAAATGGGTTACAAATTGTCGAATTCTTGTTGTAAATCGCAAAATTTAGGTTGTTCATTCATTCACCCATAAAATTTACGAGGATTTACAATTCAAATTTTCTTATTTATAACAAAAATTTAGCGATTTGTAACTCAAATAAAGTAAAGATATTTTTATTTTCTCATACAAAAAATTTTGGTGAGGGTGTAGTGAAACTTCAAAATTTTCTGAGGGTTGACTGATATTAATTCTTTATCAAGAGAGGGCATTGAAATTTTCTTTTATTAAAATCTTAAAACCTCACTTCTTTAATTTTTTAAATTAAACTTATTAAAATTTTCTCTCCTCTCCATTTTCCTCATACTAGACATAAGTTAAAAGGTTAAGGTGTAATTTTATTGACAACATTTATCCCAAAGAGCACTATGCACTATAAAGTTTACTTATGTGTAAAAATATACATGAAATTATCAAAAGGTTGCATCTGGCACCATACCGTTAAAATCTGTTAGTTTATTATTAGTGAGGGACACGAAGTCAATTTTAAGATACATTTATAACAACAAAGTTTACATTAAGGGATACTAGCCACATAAAGTTTATTTAGGTGCAAAAATATACTTGAACTTTCTAAAAGGAAAAAAAACAACAAAATTCATTAACACCCATATATATTGGTTAACTTTATTTTTTTAGGTCCCACCAAATATCACATTTTCTCTCTATTCATTTCTACTTCCTCCTCTCCTTAATATAATGGATTAATTTGAAAATATTAAAAAGGTAAAATTACTTAATTATAACATATATTATATGATCTCTTTAAAATATTTATATATTATTAGATTACATATTAGTTTATGAGCGAAACAAATTAATTTGGAGAAAAACAATAAATATAATATTTTAAAATAATTTATTTAATTCATTAATCTCTTAAAATAGAGTGGATGAATTTTGTCATTTTTTCCCCTCTTTTTAGAAAGTTCATGTATATTTTTGTATCTAAGTAAACTCTATTATCCCTTTTGCCACTTGATGTAAACTTCATTATTAAAATTCACCTTAAAACTGATTTTATGAACCCCATTGACGATAAACTAACAAACATTAACGGTATGGTGCAAGATATCCTTTTTGATAACTTAATGTATATTTTTACATCTAAATAAACTTTATGGTGCCTAATGTCCCTTAGAAAAAACTTTGTTGTTAAAGTTACATCTGAGCCCTAAGTTAAATATAAGACTTCAATCTATTTTATATCACATACTTGTCTTTTTTTCTCCCCAAACTATCCATACTGATTATACATATTAAGAGAGTTTATATGAAATGGTAATTTCAATGTAAATGATTTAAGAGAATATTTTATTTCCTTTTAATTCTATTATTGGGTTTTTTTTAATGGTAGTCAATTTTCATGGTTTAAAAAAAATCTATCATTTTTCAATTTTTTAATTATATACTCCTTCCAGTCTTTTTAATAAGTTTGAAATTTGGGGAGTAGTGTAGTTCATTTTATGAGTTTTAATTTGAGTTTATCTTATTTGGACAAAAAAATTTGAATTTATCTTAACATTTAATATATTTTTCAATTTTTTAATTATTTATTCTTTTTTATTTGTCATACTCTCTTTTATCACATCTCATTATACATTTTCTTTCATCCTTTTTGTTATTTATTATAAAGGTATATTTAAGTACAAAAATATTATATTTCTAACCGATTTATTATTTTTAGCTAATTTTAATTCATTGTTTATTATCGGCAAATTAATTTTTTGAAATTTATAATAAACACAGGAGGGAGTATTAGAAATATAATGAATTGCTCATTGTAGAGAATACTATGATTTAAAGGGGGAAGGAGAATTCGAAACAAGAAAAGCAAATTATTGCATTGGGACATGAAGGAGTGGTTTAGATGAAAATAAAATCATAATTTTAAAAGTAATTTTATGACATACGAAATAACTATATGAAAGAGTTTATTTCAATTTATGAAAAAATATTTTTTTACTTTTGATAATATCCAAACACCTTCAAAATCGAGCTGGAAAAAGAAAAAGTAATATTATAATGGAGGAATAGGTTTCAATTCAATTAAAAGTGGAGGATAACTTAAAATTGAAAATTGAGTAACCACTAACCACCATTTTCTCCGCATCAACGGTAGGTAATCGGCAACGAAGCCATAATAATGTAGAAACAATAATTAATAATTAATGCATACGAAGCCCCATCTCTAGCTTCCATTCATAAAGACCACACATTAAAACTTAAATTCTTGCCAATCATTTTACCCTTCCTTATGATATGGGAAGATTCTCTGTCTAAATTTAATTCATATACTACCCCAGTAAGCTTTAATTTTCTTTATCCTCTGATCCTAAACCCATCAAATTGTTCATCATATGCTCTCTCCAGAGACACACAGATATGAAAAAGAAGTAACTTACTTAAACTTTTTATATCCATCACGTCAAGTTTTTTAATCCCATACAACTGTGTATTCTATTTTTAAAATATTAATAACATTTAATAGTATTTAATTATAAATTTATATGGAACAAAAAAAACACATAATCATGTGTGATTAGAGAATTTAACGTAATAGATATGAGTAACTTGATATAAGTTTTTTTTATATGAAAAAAATACTCACATTAAATATTTTATCTATTATGTCAACTTTTTCATCTAATGCAATTAATCTGCAGCACAATCACTTTATAGGATTTAAGAGATGAAACGAAGATGCTTGGCTTGCCGAGCAAGTATGGAATCTCGGAGGCTCACACATGCACACTTACTTCTAACTAATCTGGATGCCTTCCTTATCCCTCTTTTGGCAGCAATCGTCCCTTGCCACACGCCGCCGCAAAAGTTGCCTCCCCGCCTCCCCGCCTCCCCGCCTGGTCTCATCTCAACCCTTTGGAATTTACCGTCCCCTTGTCGCCACGTGCATCTCCCCATTTGGTGACGTGTCATTCAACCCGCATCTTCTCCTTTGAATTTTTACCCCATTCACGTCCATCATCATTTTGACCCCAAAAAAAAATTAAAAAAAAAAGTTCATCATCATTCTCTCATACAAACCTCATTCCTCACATTCACCTCCACCTTCGCATGCCCTCTGCCCCTTTTTGTTCCTTAATTAATTAATACTATTTTATCCCTTAATACATATTATATTATCTCTAGTTTTTAATATAAGTACAAGACAAATAAATCTTATATTAAAATTAAACACTAAAGATGGTATTATATATATGTATAATATTTTATGAACTTGCTCTTCATGAGTTGAGATATTTAATAAGAGGATTTTTGAACTAAATATAATTTAAATTTAAATAATCTAGATATTAGAAATATATGATTTTAATCTAATAAGTTTGAATCTAAATCATATTTAAAACAGGATTTAATTAATTATCAGATATTATAAAAACATATGGTTTAATTTAATTTGTTTAAATTCAAATAATCTATCATCTCATTAATTGAGACATTGAGATAACAGATAGTACATCATGATAAATCTATTTATTGGTGAAGATCTTAGTATGCTTTGGCTTCACAAAATATTCTCTACTACCTCTTCATATATAGAGTCTCTCTAGATCAATTATATTACTAATATTGTTTGGTTTTTCAATCATCTTTCCTCCTCTTCCTTTCTTAGCTCTAGTAGTCTGCCTGGTAAACCCTTTCAAACCCTGTAAGTTCCTCTTTCTTGCTCCTTTATTTTGGAACACAAAATTTCATGTAGTGTGACTCTTTCATTATGATTTGCGCAATACATAAAACCACACTATAATTTGTACTTTCGTAACACAAATTGTATTACAAACTAAATATGATATTTAGGATCGAATGAAGTATTTGTTTTATATATATGGCTTTAAAATCAAACCTTTGAGCACTTAGCTTGGAAGATAAAGAAAAACCCACCAAACAATCCGCACTGAATTGATACTCACAACCTATTTTGATTTTAATTTTAATTTTACAGTATATAATGGTGATATAAATATCATGTGCGGTATAAAACAAAACAAAAATCCTGCCCTACCATTTAATTTATAGTTCTTGAATGGTCCGATCCCTTCTTAATTTTAAATGATTATTTAATTTTCCTACAATCATGCCGATGCAATACAATTTCCATGTTTTAACAAACGAGAGTTCAGTGGCCCCTGCCCCCCGGCCTTCAATTGCTCCTGCTATAAATAGGCCCTTTCCACCTTCTTCCCTGTCCACAAAAGCAATCGCTCCGTTCCTGTGTCTTCTCAGAATCTCAGTCTATCACTTTCACTTTGTTTCTCTCCAGGTGTTTCTTCTTCTTCTTCTTCCACCGCCGCCGGAGATAGATTATTCGAGGTGAAGTATGTCTTATATTTGTAGTGCTTCCTTGTTTTCCTGTTCTCTCTTTTGATTCATGGCCATAATCCCGGCACGTCCGTTTTAACATTTCTACAGAGTAAAATACAATTCTGGTGGACCTTCAGAGTTCCCATAGAAAGCCTTTCGTGTTTTGCAGAAGCGTGAATGTTGTAATGGAGATTAAAGGTGGGAAGAAGAAGTCCCGCATTAGTAGTTCTTTACTCTACGAGGTCCCCCTTGGCTACATCATTGAAGACGTTCGACCCAACGGTGGCATTGAGAAGTTCCGATCTGCTGCTTACTCCAACGTAAGTTCTCTTCGCCGAGACCTGAGATGGTGTTCTTTGTCCCTGCTTTTGAATTCTCGTTTGATTTTTCTTTTCAATACTTGCAGTGCCTGAGGAAACCATCCTGATATGATGCGATTTCAGAGTGCCGCCGTAGACTAGAACTTCAGATTTCCGTTTTCTATTTTATTTTTCATGTTCGTTCCTTCAAGCAATTCAGAGGACGCCGCTCTTTGATTCTTCCTGACTAAACCGTTTACAGAGCAATCAGAACAAGCTAATACAATCCAGGTCCAGAGCCTCTCGCAATGGCTGTTTTGCCTGAGATTTCCAGTGACGCAAATCCATCTCCGATCGGATTTGAGGGTTTCGAGAAACGTCTCGAGATTACATTCTGCGAGCAGCCGATGTTCAAGGACCCTCAGGGAAAAGGCCTTCGAGCCCTGAATCGCTCTCAGCTGGAATCCATCCTCGAGCCAGCCTGCTGCACCATTGTGTCACAGCTTTCCAACGACGAACTCGACTCTTACGTGCTCTCTGAATCGAGCCTCTTCGTATATCCCCTGAAGATTATACTCAAAACTTGTGGCACCACGAAGCTTCTCTTGTCCATCGAGCCTATCCTGAAGCTCGCAGAATCACTCTCACTATCTGTTTCCAATGTCAGGTACTCCCGCGGGAGCTTCATCTTTCCAAACTGCCAGCCTTCCCCTCACCGCAGCTTCTGTGAGGAAATCGCCGTTATGAATGAACACTTCGGCGATCTTAACTCCAAGGCCTACGTCATGGGCCATCCTAATGTTCCGAATCGTAATTGGCACATTTACTGGGCTTGCAAAGATACAGCCAATAGCACACCGCTGATCGGAAATCAGACGACGACGACGACGACGACGGAGATTACATTAGAGATGTGCATGACCGGTTTGAACCGCGAAAAGGCGTCCGTTTTCTTCAAGAAACAAGGAGATGGTTCCGTCGGCGAAATGACCAAAAAGTCCGGAATTTCGGGCATTATTCCAGGTCACGTGATCTGCGACCACGAGTTTGATCCGTGCGGGTACTCAATGAATGGAATCGAGGGCGCAGCGTACTCAACGGTGCACGTGACCCCAGAGGATGGATACAGTTACGCCAGCTACGAAGCCATGGGGCTGAACGCCGAGTCAACAGGTTTGGGTTCGCTGGTGAACAAGGTTGTGAAATGCTTCGAACCAAAGGAGGTGAGCGTGGCGGTCACGTGCAAGGCAGGCGAGGAGGGGTTTGCCACGTGGGATGCTGACGTGGAGGGATACTTGTGCGGGAGCGTCGTGAAGCAGGAGGTGCCAGGTGGAGGGTGCGCATTTTATCGGGTCTTCACATCGAAGAGGGTGGGATGCGCAGTGCGCACCCAGAAGAAAGCAAGAAAGAAGAAGCGGCGCAGGATAGCTTTATCGGAGGAGGTGGTGGTGGTGCCTGCTTGTATCCCTTCTGCTTAGTGGTGAATGAATCTCTCGTTTTTCGTTTCAAGTGGGGGTTGTGTCGTTTTCGGTTTCGTGATTAAGTGAAATCGTTGTCTTCTGGTGTTCCTAAATAATGTATTTAATGTCGTCTTGGATCAAGAGTCTTTCCCTGCTTACATTTCAAAACATGGAATAAAATAAGGCTTAATCATGATTTGATTCTATGATCTTTATTTTTCCGAAATGGATCCGTCTAAAGTTGTATGCAACAGATAGTGCATTTCAGTGTTGACCAACAATTTTCTATAGCACTCGCATGATTAGAAATGGGGGGTTGTGGTTGGTGCAAAAGCAGTACATGACAAAAATGAATCGTCCCACTAACACAATGAGGTGAGGATATAGCAGAAATGTACGTATCTACTATATATTACCTGCACCGCAGAACAACGACAGCGCCACTTCTAGCTCAGCAGTAAATTAATGTTAAATAATTAGACACGATGAGAAACGGGATGGAACACGACAAGGGGTTGTTTTGGACCTGACCATTTTACTTAGTTTTTCGTTTTTGTTTATCAATCTTGTCGTCCATCTTTTAGATTTGTGTAATCAATGAAATACTCCTCCAATCCTTAATATAGGATCTAATTATTAAGTTGGTTTTGGTTCTAAATATAAGAATCATTTCTTATATTTATCAATTTTCTCTAAATTACCCCTATAGATACTCCCTCAACCATAATCAAGTAGAAGAAGGAGATGGGATATTAAGAAAGATGATTATAGTTTTTTAAGAAAAATGTGTCACTTTTCTTATAATTAATTAACTTACCTAACTTCCTTGATCTAATCAAATTAGTTAAATGGGTCTTATATTAAGGATCGGACGAGTAGTTTATATAGTGCTAGCCAGTCAGCTAATCAGCTAGCTTCTTTCCCTTTTTTGGGGTTCCGGGAAAGCTGCCTGGTTCCCGGCCTCATTTTCGTCCCCATTAAAATTCCAGCTCAATCATTGACTTCACCTGCTTATTGGAGGAAGAATCACATGTTCCAATCCAAGCTTTGTGAAGCTGAGGGCATTGTGCTATCAGGGGATGGATATAACATATATAGCAGGATGTGGAGGTGTTTTTGGGAATCCTGAAGGAGCTTGCATCTAAAAAGTTGCTATTGGGATATGGGAATTCGCTCTATTATTGAAGAATCAGATGCTCACCAGGTGCTGATTCATAGGTTGTGTCATTCATCAATTCAGCAGCTTAATGTCTAGAGCGAGACTGGACTATTGTTTTGAGATATGGGCCAACAAGTGTGAACTCTGTTGCAAACAAAAGCCTTGCTCATCAAGGTGGGTTTTTTTTATTTTTCATTTTCTAAATACAAGTATGCTCTTATCACAATTTTAATCGAGACATTGTTAAATACTAAATGTGTATGTTTTTTCTAACAGAAATTTAAATATTGATTCATTACATCGTAAAGAACTTAGTCCTTTTTATTAAACTCAAGCCATCTAAGTCGGGTTTGCTTGCTCAAGTCTACGGACTTGGCTTGTTGATACCTACAAATGCTACTTGCATAACTTCAAGCTCCTCATGCATATAGAAATTCAGAGGAAGTTTGACGTTAGTATAAACATTTGTCTTTATAATTTTTCATCGAAAAGTGTGACCATCAGTGAAATCCTGTATCCATTATGTGGAATGATAATCCTAATGCGGCAACACCGTCTTGTGTTTATCTGTTGAGCTATGGACGGAAACCTGTGATTTTGTTCGAGACATTTTCTGCCGCCATTGCATATATACGCTTCATTAGTCCATTGTTTCAGTTTTTGTATCTCTATCAGCAGTTTTCTGCATCCCGATCTTCTTGAGATTCTAATGACATTATGCTAACGCTTACGAACCTTTTGAAATTTAAAATTTCCATGTAGAAAGTCTCTCACTGAAAATGGGTCATAATTAAAGTTATAATCAATGCATAACACTAAAATGGCACAATTGGCCGGCACTGTCCAATCTCCACTGCGGCTGACCCTTCTGTTGATTGATCAGTTGGATGCCTTGTGGATGAGAGTATGCAGCCACGTGACATAATTCTACCCGCAGTTATGCTTATCAAGTTTGAAACTTCTTAAAAAATTGGAGAATCATTTTGCTCATGAGAAGAGTAATCTAAGTATCCTAAAAGCAAATAAAGGAGGGAGAATCTCTTTCTTCTTCAATATTTTTGTTTTCCCCCATAACCAGTATATTGTAGGAAAATTACAACAAAATCTCAAGAAGAAAATATAATTACTAAAAAATCCTAATAACAATTGAGCAACTTGTAATGACAAATTATAGAATAAGAAATGATAACTTCTAACTTGTCGTTACGACTTTTTGATAGTTATGTTTCTTTCTTAGGATTTCATTCAACATTTGGCTTTGTCATTTTTCTGGTCAATAATGAAGTGGACCATTAATGCTTTTAGGTCTTGTTGCTATTAACTATTCAGATCGGTGCTCATGGACCCGCTCCAGCTCCTGTCTAGTTCCATTTTTGTTCAGTTCACTTGTTTATTAGCTGCTTTGAGATTTGAACAGTATGCTTGTCTGAAACATAAATATTAGTTTTCTACTCGTCTTTTTTTTAAATTACGTTGGATTTCCTCCTCGTGCTCTTATCCACTTGGCATGCTTAAAACTTTGTGGGAAACGAAAAGCAATTCTTGAAATGCTTGCCAGTAAGCGGTGTACAGCCCAACCAACCAGATCAGAATTTCTTGAGGAAGCAGTGCCTACTATAACTAAAGAGGTAGATACTAACTGCTTGAAATTATAATTAAGATCAAGCTCGTGACTTCCCACTTATAAAGAAGTATTCATGCTACTAGATTGTAAGGCCACTGACTCACTTCTCACTTATCTATTGCTGCATTCTAAGAGTAGTGTCTATTTAAGAAATCCCACACAACTTGGTGAAAAGCATCCCTTGCAGAATATGTTCTGTGATTCCCTAGCAAATTGTAAAAGTGACAAATACTAATGGCCCGAGGTTACAAATAAGATCAAACTCGCAATCTCCCACTCATAGAAAAGTCTTCATGCCACTATATGTATTTGCTGTTTAAGGTACTCAACTTGTTTTGCTGATGTACGTTCTGATTTCTAATGCGGCTTCCAGGTATCAGGTGACTTGATTTGATAAAAACATAAGCATGTGCTGAAGATTTTAATATGGTCATTGAAACTTTACAGTTTACACTGGCTTTATGGTTTATCACATGATTCTCTCTTTATCTTTTGTTGGCTATATAACTTTGGAAAATCATTTGTTGTTTACTCAAAGATGGGGGGGATGTGGATGTGGGCATGTATTCTCGTTCCACTTGGGACAAAAAGATAAAGAGAAGCAGGAAGTGAACTAAATATGGCGACAGGGTATGCCTATAATCTTTTGCATTTATAATAATTGATGTGACCCTACCCACTTGTTTCGTATGACAAATAAAAAAAAGCTCTTATTGCTATTCTTATATTCTCAAATAGGCTAAGAGTCATATATGATATCCCTAGTATCTGTCGCTATTGGACAACATTGGTGAATAGAAAATACAACGTTAATAACACAAGAGACACGACGATATGAAATATTGACTCTTAAAAAACTTCAAAAGATTCCTCGATTTTATGTTACTTCAAAGTAAGTAGTCGAAGGATGAACAAGTAATATAGATATAACGTACAGTCAGAGTTCCAATTCTGTGAAGCTGCAGTCACGGGGATGGTTGAGGAAAACAAGTTTAACAAAATGAACAGGACATTATGATGTCTAAACAAGGCTCTAATAAAGCCAATCCTAAGAAAAGATCATATCCTTCTGCTTTATTTTCCTTTTTTCTTTATTCTTTTAGGATGGGGCTCTGCACTCCCATGCTTTCACGTGCATACTAAAAGTGGAAGAAAGAAAAAAAGTTGCAAAGCATAATTGGTAGGACGCTTCCATGTTCTTAGAGATCATTCGTCACTTACACCTCAACTTTCCTTGTCTTTCTTCCTGTTTTTCTAGCTCATGCTTTTTACACGAGAGAAACGAAAGAAAGGAAGGAAGAAACAAAAGGAAAATTCTCTAATGATCGTGCTCTGCACAAGGACGTATGGACAGCATGATGATTGGTGAATAATCTCTTAAACCCCACAATTTTAGAGCAGGAAAAACTGTAACTTTGAACAATGAAAAGATGCACTGCAACACTATATTCTGATTATATAATAATAGTTGTTCAAAATACCTTGCTGCTACATGTAGAAGATGATGGGCCCTTTTGTGGATTTTTAAGTTCTGAGACATTTTTGTTAATATAATGCAGCTCCACGTTTCCCAAGGAGGAGGAAAAGAAGAGAGAAAAAACCAATAAAGTTTTGGTTGTA
Source organism: Neltuma alba (assembly GCF_004799145.2). Lineage (NCBI taxonomy): Eukaryota > Viridiplantae > Streptophyta > Magnoliopsida > Fabales > Fabaceae > Neltuma > Neltuma alba. Next base: position 165,161 of record NW_021637272.1, read on the forward strand.
AAAGAGACAGAAGCAGAGGACTGACATGAAATTTGAAACGGTAATAAAACAGTGTTTGGATGTTGAAGGCTCTGTAACTTTAGGGACCCCCAAAAAAATTTAAAGCGCCACTGACCAAATTCCCTACAGGATTAGTTGCATCCCATTTACTGCAAAATGTAGAAACCCAAGGGATCAATTCAAGAAACGTCTCTTTTCTGGAGTTTCTCCCCTCATGCTTTTTCCCAGAAAAAAAATGGCCTTCGTTTCAAGGATATTGTCAAGATCAGAGAGGAAATCAAACCTGTGGTAGAGCAACATTTGATTTGAATATCCACCAAATAGGGAAAAAAAGAGAGAAAGAAATATAAATACAGATTTTATAGAAATAAAATAATATCACTAAGCTAGTAGATTGAGCCTTCTAGCCAATATCACCAGAATCAGCACCATATTCAACAGGCGAAGCAGAAGAAGAACAGAGGCGCTAGCAAGCACTGAACTTGATAAACAGGGTAGTTCCTACTGCAAATAGCCCACTCTGTTCTTGAGCTGAGCAAACCCTTTTGGTTCATTTCAAGCACTTTGAGGAGAAAGAAGACGATAAGTACTCCGGCCCCAGAAGTTGCAGCAGCCATGGCCCTCACCATATTCGACTTTCTCTGTTGCCTCTGCTTCAGCTGCAACCACCACAAGAAAGAAAAAAGAAAAGAAAAGATGGGATTCTTAGAAGATTTCAGAAGGGGAAAAAACAACTGGGGAAAACCAGATATGTAGTGGCAGTGGGAGCAAAGGTGGGGTGGGTGTACATTGGTCAACATGAACATGAATAATACTAAAAAATCAAAAGCAAAGAGGAGGAAGAAAAGAAGGCGTACAGTTTTCTCTCTCTACTTTTCGGAACAGCCCTGCGATGATGGGGCTGATCTTGTCCTATCATGAGAAAACAAGAAATGTGAAGGGTTTTTCCTTTTTGGGGGGAGAGGGAAAAGGGTTATGTAACTTAGAAGACGTCAAGCTTTGGGTTGGGTGTGTTGCAGTGAGATTTGAGTGTAATGTGGAAGAGTAAGTATTAATGAGGGGAAGGGAAAAAGAGGGAATGAATGGTTGGTGTTGGTGTGGGCTGTGGGGTGAGGAAGATGGGTGGGTGGGACTGTGTCTGTGGCTGTGTGTGTACGGCAGCGGCATGGGGCAAAGGGTTTCTGATGTTTCTCACTCACTGGCTTTGGCCTGCCCCTCTCTCTCTCTCTCTCTCTCTCTCTCTAAACTCTCAAATCTATGTTCCTCCTTGTTGCTCCCTCCTGGATGCCCATGTTAGCTAGATTTGCGCAGCCAGGCTCCCCTCTCTCTCCCCTTCCTAACCTTCATCTGTGACTATAATTCCAACACTACCCCCTGCAGCTATTTCAACCAAGGTCGTTCAATGCAGGGAATAACCCTTGCTCTCTGCTCATGCCTAACCCAAAAGATGAATGCACATTAGAAGCCCTTCCCATTTAAAGCCTCATACCTGTGCAAAGAACGAGTCATTTTGAGTTGGGCAAGGCGAAGTTAAATGCTCTGCTCATAATATCATACTCCTCTTGTTCTTTGTATTTAATATAAGACTTAATTATTGAGTTGATTTTGATCTTACATATAAGACCTATTTTTTATATTTATCAGTTTTTTCTAAATTATCTATATGGATACTTCCTCAACTATAATCAAATAAAAGAGAGAAGGAAAATATTAAAGAAGATGATTATAGTGTTTTAGAAAAGACATGTCATATTTCTTATAATTAACTAACTTATCTGATTTTCTTAATATAATCAAATTAGTTAAATAGGTCTTATATTAAGAATCAGAAGAGTATATGCAAAAAAACTTTAATTAAGACATAATAAATAGTATTTTAAACGTCAAATATATTTCATAATTTCATAACTTGTAATATTCTAAAACGAATAGATATAAATACTAGTAGCATACATAATTCCACAATAATTCCATAATTAAACACAACAAAATAAGCCTTAACACAATTTCCTTACGTAAGCAATAAATAAACAACATCTAGCCATCCATAACCCATTTCGATAAATGTTTTAATGGAGGACTTTTCCTCAATTTTGCTCCTTTCTACTGCATATTTAATATAATCTTCAATTGTTTGGATCAAATTTCAATAAAAATAATTAAGCTTGTGCATGCCACCTGATTAGCCTGATCCTATCGCCAGCCATTTGAGCTGGTTGGGGCAGGCTTAAGATTAATAAATTAGATAAAAAGGAGGATTGACAGTTTGAGACCGTTAAAGCAGTTTAATTTCGTTTTAAGATTAACAAATTGCTAAATTTCAATTAAGGAACTTGGGTGCTTCTAAGATGACCACAAGAATATAGGGGGAAAAAAATTAAATACAGGAATATGAGTTGTAAACTCTTCTGTACCTGAGTGTTAAACTTTGAAAGATGACTCTTAAATCCAACACACACATATATTTGAGGAAGATAATGTTTTTAATGCTTCGGGGTTGAGTGTGAGAGAACTTTAGCTGTAAATTCTTTAAACTCAAATGCTAAATTGTGGATAATTAATATTAAATCCTTACACATACAGACCAAATTTAAGGTCCTATAATTAAATTGAAATTTGACAATTTATTGTTCTTACAATAAAATTAAATTATTTTAGTGGTCTCGAGTAGTCATCCCACCAAAACATAAACAATGATATTGCAAGTAAATTAACTTAAAATATTACATATTAATGTCAATACAAATAATGAAAAAAATAAAATATAAACATTAATGAGCTAAGACAGCAATGGTTAAAAGATTAATAACACAAAACTATATTATTTTGTGTTTTTATTCGTCTTTTGGTTGTTTCTTTTAGTGTTATATATATTTTTTGATTTAGTGGTAGTTTTGATTAATCATAAAAGCTTATACTAGTTTAGTTGGACAATTAACCTGGCATATTTGATCATTTTAGTAATTTGTAATAGATAAGATGTTATATTTAATTGAGTTGGGCATATAGTGCATTCAGCACACCCTATCTTTTTTTTTTTTAATATGCATCCAGCGTCTTATTATCTTTTTTTTTCATGCAGCACTCGGATGTTTTTAATTATATCCAACATTCTAATCTTTATGGTGTTAGATGCGCTAAGAATAAGATGAGGGTGCTGAATGCATCAAAAAATAAGATAATGATACTGGATGTACAAAAAAAGAATAAAACCAGGATGCTGATGCACCATAAAAAAGATTAGAGTGCTGTATACATCTTTATGTTTTGATACTCAAATATAATATCTTGTATATTACAAATTACTAAAATCATCAAATATGAACAAACATTAAAGGACACATTTGGGTACAGTTCAGTAAATCAAGGCTCCGACCAATTCAATATATGATCCTATTCTAACAACATCGCTCATAATCATGCCATGAAAACTCAATGGTCAGGCCAATGAACTAGTTTCCTGATCAATTCGGTATTCCGGTTAACAGTTTAGACTTGCTAACTAGGTTGAATTTTTATATTCTTTTCTTTTACTATTGAGTTTAAAATTAAACGATATATATTTTAAGTGTTAACTCTTTTTTTATTTATATAACAATATTCTATTTACTTGTAGATTAATTTTTTTATTTTAATATTATTTTTTTTGAAGTTATATATGAGTACTTCATATATTTTAATTAAATTATACTATCCTAAATAATCAGTTGATCTAGTTGAACTACTATTAATGCTTTAACTCATGTTCAACCTATCTTATTCTCACAAACCTGATCATACTAATTGGAATTTTAACAATCCAACCAAATTAATGTGGAGCCGACTTACTAAAAAATCTTAGCTAGCAAAAAGAAAGATGGACAATACTGAGGGGAAATGGCTTAATATCCATTAAGTAAGATTAAGTATTTAAATTTTGTATAATAAAAAGGTTTCGTTTAGTTAATTCTTTGATGAAGTTCAACGATACTTAGATATGGAATTCATAATAATACTAAATATTCACCGTACACTCCCCTATGTTGCTGAATATAGGAGTTAAATAATTATTTATAAAAATTAAAATGTTGTTTTAATTATTTATTTGTTAAAAAATATGTACTAGTTTTCTTAAAATGTTCCATTGAATCATTTGTACGGAAAACTATCACATTCATGTCAACCTCTTTAATATGTATGTGATTAATATGGATAATTTAGACAAGTTATAAATTTACCAAATAAAGTGAATTAAGATACTCCCTTTGGTCCTTACTATAAAGAGTTATCTAGAAGAAAATTTTGGTCCTTATTAGAAGGGGTCAATAGGGTCATTAATGACTTTTTTCCTAGTTTACCCCTACTAGATACAAATTATTATTGTTTATGTAAATAACTTTTCACTAGCTCTTCAAAATTTGTTATAAGGATAGGTTTGAAAAATTTTATACTTTTAGAATATATTTAATGATATAACTATATTTTTTTATTTGTGTGAATTAACTTGTTGATCCTTATGATAAGAACAAGGGGAGTAATATCTTACCCAGTCACCCACACTATTCAAACCTTTTTTTTGCTTTCTAATTCCTTTGAGATACCTAATTAAGTGGGCTTTCCAATCCTAGATGTAGCTTGTACTCTCCTTCTTAAGTTCTAGTACAAAGGCATCCAGAGCTTTGCCTTGCCAGCCGCATAATCTGAAAAAGTGTTGTTTGTTCCTAAGTATGTGTTTTCTGGTCACCAATAAAGCTGGGACATATAATCAATCAAAACCCTTTTCATCTTTCTTAAAGTTGTGACATCTCCGGATCACAAGAAAACCATATCCCAAACATGGCCATCAGAAGAAATAGCTACATTATAGTCACTACATTATTCCCATCCTACGCATCTAATAGTATAGCATATCTACACAATCATTTTATATTGATTGATAGTAATTTGTACACAATTTTTAATTATTACTGGTAATTATCAATATTTATAATAATATAATATAGAGTATCATGTAATCATTTTATATGATTTAGTATTTTTTTTTTCAAACTTCAATTTGTTTTATGCTATAAAAAGTTTCAAATCACCATTTTAATATAAATTCATCAAAGGATATAAACTTTTAAGAGGAGTGTGCACCCGCCAAACATTCAAACCTGAAAATGCCCTGTTTGGATCTTAGAGTTTTTACTGTTTAAATGGCAATTGCATTCATTAATTCATGCATTATGTTTGATACATTCCTCTTCTTTACCTACATGGTTTGGTATTACTACATCTAGACTTTAATTTGAGAGTTAGATAACTAATTTGAAAAGATTAACAAAATTAGTTAATTGTAATAAATGTGTTTGGATTTCTTATTTGTCCTTTTTAATCATATGTATTAGAATTATTTGTGGTGATTTAAATTTAAAAGACAAAATAGGTTGATTTCTTATATTTATGATTCAATAAAATCTCTAACTAACTCTTATATTAGGGACAGGAAACAGTATAATGTTTTAATAATACAAAATAATTTTTTAATTATCAAAACATTCGTGACAAATATTTTAATATATCTAGCCCAGATATAGATGTTAGTCAAATGAATCCATCTCATCTTTTCAAACTATTTTTTCGTATACTATCATTTTATCAAACTTCATTCCTACTATTCTCATTCCTACAAACATATTCTACAAACCAAATGTGTTTTAACTGTGTCACTATTTTCAAAGGAGGAGGAAAAAGAATTGCCAGCTAATCATCATCATCATAGAAACCGAACAGTCTTTGTTTTAATCCCCTAAATGTCATATATTACACGACATTTGAAAAAAATAATCGCGTATTCATTCATTATTTTCTCAGTTTTTTAAAAAGAAAATTCTCTTCATCGAAAGAATTTCTCTTAATGTTTTTGAGAGAATTATTTTCTTTCAAAATATTCTGAAAGATTTTTTCTCAAAATTTTTCGTGAAAAAAATATTTTCTTGCAATTTTTCTCTCCCCCATTTTACTCAGTGAAAAAAAAAAAAGAGGAGTATTTTCTATTAGATTTTGCATTTTTATCGAATTTTTTCTGAGAGAAAACTGCGTTTTTGTCATAGCAATAAAAAATTATACTACCTTTGGTTGTTAATATAAAAGCTAGATAATTAAATTACAAATATTAATAAAAAAATTAGTTAAATTAATTATTTATAATAAATAAGTATTAATTTTTCTAAATTACACTATTTAATTATATATTAGAATTACCTCTTAATATGTACAATCAATTGATTAAGATATTTTAAGAAAAAAATATAAATGTGAGAATCAAATTAGATTGAAATGTTATATTTAGAACTAAATTCAATTCCTAGATAGTTTCTATGTTAAGAAGAGGAACTAGTACTATATGAAAATAGTTGGACGTGGACAGATAGTCAAGAGAAAAAACACTTGGCAGTTTTCATAAACTATATTTTTGCACGTGATGCAAATAATATTCCTTAATAATTAATAATTAGTAATCAATATATTTTAGTACTTAGAAATTGAGATTGGTTTACTAAACTGACATGCAATACTAATAGTACGAATACACACATATAGGAGATATAATGATATATGTAATGTATGGAGATGTTCCTGGACATATTTTACGATGTGGTAAAATATGTTATCTATAATAACAATATGAATTCATAATAATATTATCTGTCATTAAATAATAACTACATATTCGTATGGTTTATTAAATATAAAATATGCAGGATAAAGTGAAAGCGTGATTTTATAATTCATGATTCGCTTATCAAACCAAAACTCGTTACTTTTATGTATGCTCACTAGAGTTGGGTTTTGATAACTAGCTAGAATCAGGATATATTTTTATACTTAGAAAGCACTAATAGAAGTACTTATATAATATATAATGCCCACCAACAAAGCCTTTTACAACCGTAATGAGATTTAGATTCACATGTGAGTTATGAGTCAAACTTATTACTAATTAACCTATCCTTGTTGACTAAAACAAATTAATCTAAACACCCCAGGAAAATAATTTATAAACCCCTTTGTCACGTTGGGGGACCAAAAAAAGGTGTGGGGGAAGGATGCAGCTATAGAGAGAGGGGGGGGGGGGGGACAGAAGGACTGGGGTTGTGAGAGAGTGCGTATGTATGTAATGTGTATGCTAATAAGTTGGGATAAAATAGAGAGAACAGCAAAGAGACAGAATGTCTGGGAAAAAGTCCAGACAGTCAGAGAAAGATGATGCCATGTTTTCTGAGGGAGAAAGGTACCTGAGGAGAAAGTAGGCCACCTCTATCTGCACCAATCTCTCCCACGCTTCTCTTTGATTCAAAAACTCTTTTCATTTTTAAAAATTTTTATCTGCAAAACAAAACAGCCCCCCATCAAGAAGTTGGAAAATAGCAAGTAGTAACCAAACTTGGCACTGCCTTATTTTTAATTAAAAACCAAGAAGGCTTTATCAAAGAGGTCAAAAAGGAAAGCGTATGGGAGTCACTCAGATCTTTCACCCAAAACTCACTGATGATGATGATGTGTGCCAATCTTTCCCAAAACAAAACTCTCAAACAGTGAAACACCAAAAGCTACTTGGCTGGCTACGGCTGAAAATATTGCAGCTTTTGTTCAAATGAAGAAAAAGCTCTCTTCTTTCTTGTTCTCTCAGTTGATTACCCTCTACCCTCTCATCATCTTCAAGCTAGCTCCTCTCTTTTTCTGTGTGTGTGAACTGAAACAAGTCTTAGGGTTCTGCAAATTATTATTTACAGAGAACGAGAGAGAGAGAGAGAGAGAGAGAGATGGGCATAGCTTTCTTTCTTGCTTTCTTTGAAACACACAGAAGACTGAGGCAGAAAGAAAGCTAAGAAGGAATTGAAAACCAGTTCAGGCAAAAATCATAATGATAATACAATAAACACACACTACCTTGTTGCTTCAATTCAGAATCAGAAGGATTCCAGCATTAAGAATGATCTCAGGATCGATCCATCGGTAGCATTTCTTTCAATGGTGAGAACTGAGAACAGGCAAGTGTCTTCTGGATAATTCAAAGCTTTAAAATGAAGCGCAATCCATGGTTTTTTTTATATATAAAGTGCGAGCCAGGAGTCAAGGAGCTTGTTTGGGGCATTACTATTATCTTTGTTTCTTTCCTCAATTAAGATGTTATAATTATGACAGACCAGTTGGTTTTCTTTTTTGTGCATGATAATAAAATATGAAGGAATTAAAGCAAAAGTAGAAGATGTCTTTCCTAGCAGCAGTCGCGTTCTAATCTTCCACTTTCTGGAAGTGTATGTCATGTGAAAGGTTATCTCTCATTTTCTTACTTAATACAGAAATGACCTGGCAACCTTTTTCTTTTGGGCACAAAGTCCTGTAAACAAATCTTAATTAAAGCTCACTTTTAAGCGAAAACTATGCCTTCAACTTTAATGACTCATCCTTTTTCTTTTAATGGTCTCCCATCAATTGCTGTGGAACTATGGTTTCCAATAAACATTTGGGAACATTGCTCCTAAGGACCCAAAAATGACAAGCATATTTGTCACACAGTACTTCAAATTTGTATGATTGCTTTTCTGGATCAAGAATCTTATTAGCAATTAATCTCATTTTTAAAAATAAAATAACAAAAATGTTATCTTGCATATATATAATTCAAATAATATAACTTAGTTTTTAAAATACCATGACATTTACAAGGGAACATATTCAAAATGAGAATGGCAATTAGAAAAAGAATTATTTGCACTAGCTTTTTTAAAATAATTTTACAGAATTCAAAATAAGTATGAGAGAAAAATTTTATCTCAATGTACATAAAAACACATTATTTGAGTGTTTTGAGGATTTCCAAATGCTCTTAAAATCACAAAATACCAGGGACGGGATTCTTTTTTTTTTTGAAAAAAAAGAAAGAAGAAGAATAAAAAAAGATAATTTTTTTAATTTAATAATAAGTAATGTTACTGACAATTCTAAATATAAGATTTAGCTAATGCAGTCTATATTTATGTTAGTCAGACAAAAAAGCGATACTGTGGGACTGTCAGTCAGTCAGTGACTGATTATTAATTTCATTTTTTTTTCCGGCGCTCATGTTTCAAATCATACACATTTTACAAAACCTTGCTTGGGGGATGCCTAATTGTCGCTTCTTTTCGCTTGAATTACAGAACTGCCATCACGGCTAGAGAATATCAAAATAATGTGAAGGTGGCAACACTTCGGCTCCCACTTATGGGCTAGGCCTCCAACACAGCTCTTTTGTGGAATTTGGATGTTCACAGGCCCAAATCTCAGGTCCGAAGGGCTTCAGTATAAAATTTCAAAGCCAACATCCATGCACAAATAATCAATACATCATTATATTAAATGAAAATAAAGAATTGTATAAAATATAAAAGGAAAAATTTTCCGTAAATGAAACCTATGTTGCCAAAAAATAAAAAAATTGGTTTTTTATAAAAATAAAATGATAGAATAACATTTATTTATTATCAACTTAAAAAGAAAAAAATAATTATGCTCATGATTGTCTGCTTGCATCTATATGATTTTAATCTAATTGATTTTAATTTTATCTAAATTTATATAAAAAAATTACTTGAAATGTATGTTAAGTGAGAGTCTTCTTTTGCAAACAAAAACATCAAATAACTCAAGATGGCTTAAAAAAAAAAATCCTTCAAGCCCATTTGGTTCAACGCCATTGTAGGTGTGTGATGGTAATCCTCATCGCATCACCATAAATGATCTGTTTGGTTAGACTCAATAATGGTAAAAAAAAAGTGCTCTGAAATAAAGATCGCACATTTTTTTGGTAATGTCTATTCATAGGGAACCCCCTATAAATACTCATTGCAAACATGTAATCTTTTATAAAATGTCTATTTTGTCCTCGTTAACTTGAGTAAAAAGACAATATTTACCTCCACTACGTAGAAGCTTCACAACGAGGTTGATAACCATTTTCCCATTACATCTAATTTCAAAGGATTTCATCAGAAGTTGATAAATACTTTTTTCTCTTTTTCCTTTCGCAGACCAACGAAGCTAATAGCTCTTCATTATCCGAACTTCATATGAATAGTACAAAAAGCCTATCAAGTTGCAGAAATGAATGAATAGGAAATCAAAACCTGGTAAACGAAAAAATAGCAAAATAGCAAGAAGAAATAACAGAGGGAAAAAAAAAAATCCATAAAGCGACAACTTTAAACTTAAAAATGATGTACAAAGTTGCATATTGTCTTAGCAAAGAGAGAAGAACCATAAAACGAGAACCCATAAAGAATAAGGGTAGACCATTAATTCCATTAGAAAATTGTCCTCCATTGAGAGAGGAATGATGGGGCCGATAGGGTTAGCATCTTGAAGAAGCTTGCTAGCATTTGAGGGTTTGAATTATTATTAAGGGTAAGCTGGTACTTTTACCATATATTAATTTTAGATAATTATTAAAAAAACTCATTGCACTCTTCTTAAAAAACATACCAAATAGTATCTTTGTAACTAATATTACATTAGAATCCCGTTGCACTGCACTGCATTACACTGTAAGGTGCAATGGAATTCAACCAAACTGGTCTTTCATTATTTTTCCTTTGCCAGGCCATTGTTCGTTTGATCATTTTGGCAGATTGTTTTGTATTGGCATGGACCACCTCTTCCTTTATCTTCCTGTGTGCACTGTGCTTGTCTTTTTTATGGTTTTGTTCGTCAACTAATTTAACTAGAGAAAACTACTATTGTTCTTTTAAATATATTAGAAATAAAAATGCTAATATAATTTTTTCTGGGATCAATCCCTAGTTATAACTACGCAAGGTTTTAAGTTTAGATCCGTCCAATTTCAAAAAACAATTTAAAGAAAACAATTTTAATAACAATATTCAAATAGGACTTAGTAATATTGAATCTCAGATAGTTATATAAGAAATATTAGGATAACTGTGTGTGTATATCATGTCTCTATAGCTTTGATAACGCTGCAGATGCAAAAAAAAAAAAAAAATTGGAATACTATTTTCTATAATGTCCATTAACTTATGGTTATTTTTTAATAATATTTGTTTTTGTATTGCTTTTTTAATTATGAAAACTACGTTTATTTCAATTCATTTTTTAATTTGTTGCATTGTTTCAATATTTTATTTAGAGGTTACTAGAAGAGAATGAAAATCTTGCCGACAAATAGTGTTGTGACAAATGTAGTCTCAAAAGTCAAATCCAGTACTCTCAAATCCATGGGACTTGGCATCAGCCATCAAATGTATGAATTATGAAGCAACATAATCAAAGTTCTTAGTAATTACTTTGTGTCCTTCCCTTTTAAATCCATGCTGTCCTTTAAGTTGGGTAGATATGTGCCAAGAAAAAGTTGTCTATTTATTATAGACAACCTAAATTTAATAGTGTTTTTTCAAAGTTTTAATATTTCTTGGCAACATGAATTATGTAAAAATTGTTAACATAAAGATGTGCTCATTGAAATGTCAAAATTAAAAGAACATATAAAATATTCATACTTTATCAATTTTTGTCAATAATTGGTGGATGAACCAACATATTGCATAAGCAAGACTAGTTAGAGGGTTTAGAAGAGTGAGCATGCCCTTCTCAGTGCATCTCTGAGCAGGGCATGCTCATCTCTTAGACCCTTTTTTTTTTAAAAAAATAATTTTTATTTTTTTGTTTTATTTAGGTTAAAATTTTAAGTATTCAGCATCCTAGAATAATTTTTAGTAACATTTAATATCCTAATTAATTAATTTTTAGTGCATTTTAACACTCTGAATTATTTTCAGTTGCATCCAATATCATAATAGTAAAAGCCAGTAGTCTAAATTAATTAATTTTTAATATATCTAGTATCTTAAAATATTTTTACTGTATCTAGCATCCTAAAATATTTTTCCTATAACAGATGGTATTATAAGTTAATTTTTAGTGCATTTAACACCCTAAAATATTTTCAGTAACACTCACTACTGAAAAATACTTTGGATATATTAAAAATTAATTAATTTGGTATATATTAAAAATTAATTAATTTGGTATACTCACTATTACCAAAAAAAATATTTTAGAATGTTAAACCTAAATGAATAAAAATAAAATTAATGAAAAAATTTAAGATAAAAAAAAGGAGGAAGTGGTATCTCATCCCCAAACGCTACAGTTTGGGGGATGTGCATCTCCTATTGATTGAAGCCAGGGGTGTTTACGGGACGGGACGGAACAGGATTTTTGTCCCGTATCCAGTCCAGTCCAGTCCCTCTTTGTTTTTTTTTGGGCCAGTTTTTTTATTGGGCCTGTCATGATTAAGTCTTCTTCACTCTTTTTTTTGGGCCTGTAATGCTGAGTCAATGATTATTTTAAATATGTGGGCCTTTGAAAATGGACATTTTAATTTGTAACATGGCACTTTCAGGTCATCATAAAGTTTGAATAATTAACAAGCCTTTTAAAATAAAAACTACATAAGAGTCCATCTTCTAATTGATTTCCCTGCACATTAATTTCTTCATTTAAATAAGTTCCTAATTGGTCCATTAATCAAAGTTCGAAGGAAGCTACCAGGTCGCCAAAGTGTTTAGCTAAAGCACAAAACATAAGACCCAAGCGAGCCAGTATGACATTTTACTTGCGAGCCTCATAGATGAAGGGTCTGTTTGGGTATCCCAAAACCGTGGTTTCAGAAGCACTTTTCCGCAAAACGAAATAATCTCCTCCACATATTTACTTCGTAATCCGTAAAAACACTTCTGAAACCATGGTTTGGTTTCTATCCAAACACACCCGAAGATTCAGGTCAGGCAAAGACGAGAAGAATCTATTAGTTAACTAATCAAATGGGGACAGTTCAGAGCGAAGGCAACAAGATGGCAACGGGTGGGGAGTTCAAAGTTAGCGATAGGGAGAGACAGGGTGAGAATTTCACAGCAACAAAATCAGAGATCAGACCAGTAGAGCGAAGCCGTAGGAAGGATTATGAGCTTCTTGTGACGGCAGGGGCAGAGAGACCGACGAACGCCAGTGTGGAGAATATTTGAGCTTCGACGTGACCTGTGCAGGAGGATATGATGACGTAATACAGAGCAGAGCGAAGGCCAGAAGACCAGCTACGGCAATCTGCGCTGTGGGGAGAGTCACGACCTGAGCAGGCGAGAAGGATAGACAATGACAAGCTATGGAGGCTGGAGACTGTGAGAGGCCGAGAGGGAGATCTGGTCATCTGGATAAGGAATGCACCGAATGGTATATAGGGCATCTGTTTTTCTTTCACTTTATTTTGTATATTTGCAATTTTTTTTAAATTATATACCCTGAGACGGGATTGGGACGGGACAACCCCGTCCCTCATCCTGTCTAGTCTCATATTTTGTCCCATTCCAAAATTGTCCTGTCTCGCAAATTTTTTTGTCCCGTCTCGTCACGTCCCCAAGTGATCGGGACCGGGACGGACCAACAAGGACGGGACAATTGAACACCCCTAATTGAAGCAATGAGCAAATGAAACTACGGGATTTGGGTAGCTAAGTTAAAAAATTATGGCTTTAGATGCAACATTATTGTAAAAATTAAGGGAAAAAAAGGAGTAAAAGCATGAATTTAAGCGTTTACACCCAGCACAATTATACACAACTAGTATCAAGATCATGATACATGCTCTTATAAGACTAAAAGAATATTTTTATCATAATATTATGCTTTAATTTCTCATATGATATTTGGGTTGAACTCATCATATATCCCAAGAGTTCAAGGAATCAAACTTACAAGCCAAGACCAATGTAAAAAGAAGAAGCTTAGTGGGATATATACTACGAATAGAACATACATGCCCCTAATTAAAATTCCAATTAGTGGAGTTGGCAAGAGAAAATCCAAATTAGTGGAATATATTTAAGGCATGGTCTTTTATGCAAAATCATGTGTTCCTAGTAAGAAAAGAATCGAATTTCACTCATTGATGATAACATGGCCAGACGTAATAACTTATATATGAAAATATAGTAATAATTACTCCTCCGATTCTTAATATAAGACCCATTTAACTAATTTGATTAGATTAAGGAAGTTAGGTAAGTTAGTTAATTATAAAAAATGTGACATGTTTTTCCTAAAACACCATAATCATCTTTCTTAATACCCCCATTTCTCTTCTACTTGATTATAGTTAAGAGAGTATTTATAGAGGTAATTTAGAAAAATTGATAAATATGAGAAATAGACCTTATATTTAGGATCAAAACCAACTCAACAATTGGGTCCTATATTAAGAACTAGAAGAGTAATTAGTTTCAATGTCTTCAAACAAGCAAACAAAAATCCAACATAACAGGTGAGCACAAATACTCCCCGGTCCTTAATATAGAACCCAATTATTGAGTTGGTTTTGGTCCTAAATATAAGACCTATTTCTCATATTTTTTAATTTTCTCTAAATTACCTCTATAGATACTCCTTCAACTATAACCAAGTAGAAGAGGAAGAGACGTATTAAAAAAGATGATTATGGTATTTTAGGAAAAATGTATCACATTTCTTATAATTAACTAACTTACTTAATTTTATTAAATTAATCAAATTAACTAAATGAGTTTTATATTAAGAATCGGAGGAGTACTTTGTCGAAGGTATGAACGGGCGAAATTGGAAAGGACGAAGCATATATTTATTAATCGTCAAAATTGAAATAAGGAATATTCTACAAACTATTCCAATGGCCTTTATTCAGTGCCTGCCATCGTATCGATTCACAAAATGCGTCTCTTAACTGGCCGATTGGATATCTGCACTATTTGAAAAAATATATATATATCTTGTTGGAAAATGTATTTTGATTATGTGTTCTGGAAAAAAAAATCAGAATATCTTTCTATTTTTTGTTATACTTTTTGTTCTACAAAATTTAAAAATAATAGACGGAAAAATATTATGCTTTCATTAAAGGGAAATTATGTAAATATTAAAAGTAGTTCTTTCACCGTTCATTTCACTACTTATTGTAAAAAGAGAATTACAATCAAGTTTGAGAAAAAAATAATTACTAAAAAGTCTAAATAAAAATTTGAGCAGTCTGTAATGAAGATCTAAAGTGAAGAATGATAACTTTTAGAACTTATTTTATAATTTTTTTTTCATTGGGATCTCATTATAATTCTTCCTATTCAAAAAGATTACTTTACAGAACTGTTTTAGAAAAAATGCCAAAAAAAAAATCTCTTGAATTCTAAAATTCTAAAATACTACATTTTAATAGTAATTAACTATCTTGAAAAACAAATGACAACACATTTTTGTAGTAATTTTTGATTTGAGATTTTAAAATTCAAGAGGTTTTTTTTTTTTAGGCTTCTCTCATTGTTTTCGGAACATGAAAACATAAAATAGAACCAAAGAATATTTCCAGCCATTATATATTAGGGAAAATTGTAATTAAAGACCCTAGAATTTGAAAAACACAGATAGAAATCCATGACAACTTCACTATAGGTTTTGACATATTATTATTGTCAAAAGTTATAGTGAAATTGTCACGGGTCCTTATTCGCTTTTTTTAAATTCTAGGATCTTTTTTTTGTGGTTTCTCCTATATATTAATTACTCTAATCTTTTAATCTTATAACATTATTAACAAAAATAATAATATTGAGATTTTAAATATCGATAAAAAATTTTTAAATACTAACATATGAAGTTTACTTTTCAAAACAGTATGATTATTACAAAAATTATCATTTAAGACTAAGGATTTTTGAATTAAAGAACTAAAAAATATGCTTTTTAAAGTTAAGACTTAAGAGATCAAACTAAAATCTTATATAAAGTTAAATAGTCAAATACTACCTCCGATCCTTAATATAAAACTTCGTTTAACTTTTATTTGGTCCTAAATGTAAGACTCCAATCCACGTTGTCTCTCATATTTGTACATTTTTTTTCTAAGGTAGTCCTTCTCATAATGATAGTTGTAACTAATACACTTAATTTGTAAAGATATTTTAGGAAATACAATATCTATTTATTACAAATAACTAACTTAACTTATTTCATTAATCTCTCAAATTAATCAATTAGCTCTTATAATTAGGACCGAAAGTACTATATACTTTAGCATATAATGAATGGTTAAAAAAGATATTTAGGAGAAACCAACACACATTTTTTTAATTTTTATAAATTAGTTATTCATCTCTTACTTATATTCAGAAACAAGACTAGTATACTAGTATATATTCACCACAGCACGCAATATTCTTAATTTGGTTACAGATATGCGCCGTTAAGAATAAAACGTGTGGATAACGTTTTGGCGAATCAACCTTTCCTTTCGATGCGTTTTTGTGTCTTTTATTTTATTTTTTTTTTGGGTGAAACTATCTCTTTTGATTTTACGGAAGTATGAATATTACATGGCTCCGAAGAGGTAGCAAATAGCCAAATACAATGGATTTAAGTATAACCAAATTGTTCATTATAAAAAATGGTTTATTAAATTATTCAAAATTAAAAACGTAAAATCTTTTTACCTTGAACTCCTAGAATTAAGGAATCATAAGAGGTTAGAAATAGACTTTTGTTTCCGAATATGTTCTTATAATAAATGAGAAAAAGAAGGAAAAAATGTGTGAAAAAATATGATAAGAAAAAAATTAAAAATAACATTGAAAAAAATGTATTACTACTACACTATACCGAATGAGTCTTATATTTAAGATCAGAGGAGTAAATATTAAGACAAACTCAAATTAAAACTTATTAAATGGACCATATTCCTTCTCAAATTTAAAACTTATAAATAGGACAGGTGAGTATTTGAAAAATAAATTATTTTATACTTTAGTTGTTTTTTCAATGGACGTAAAAAGTATTTTCTAACCTGATTATTTTCGCAACCAGTATAGAAAGTCAATAACCTTGCTCCTTGTTTACAAAATTGTCTTCAGTAACATTTTATATATTGCTTCCACGATAATCAGTGTGAAAAGAACCATTGTACAAAATAGGGTTGCACAAAGACAGACTCGTATTAGGTTAAGTATTAGTTTGAAGTTTAATCTGAAAAATGACTGAGTTCTAATATTTGATCTGAAGACTGGTCTGATCTAATTGAGTCTGAAACCAAGATCGGGTTGGATTTGGTCTCCTAGGTTATCGGACCAGTTCACAAGACTTTGCTGTTTCCTTCTTTTTAAGAAAAAAGAAAAATTAAAGAAAAGTGATACATGGCAGAGAATAGTTGGACTTGTAATGTCATTTTTTTAATATTTATAATACATGTAAACATAATCATTAAACAGTAGACACTTGGACGGTTTTTAATTTATATATAAAAAGAATGCATTTCATTCCTTTTTTTTTTTTTTGAGTTTTTCTATTTTATATTCTAGTAAAATAAAATAATTTGAAAAAAATTTAAATTTTAAAATATATTTTATTCCTCCTCTCTCGCATTGGCCTCCATCTTCTTCCTATAAACTCGAACAGTAAACCCTACAAACCATCATCCCCTTCTGCATCTTCAGTACACCAAGAGAACAATAATCCAGCCCATCTTCATCTCCCTTTCCTTGTTCTTTCCCCCAACACTCACTCTTCTTCCACCACCACTAACAATGGAATTAGCCCTAAAAACCACCCTCTCCCAAACCCATCATCAATTGTTACCTGGAGGAGGATGGGGTTATCAATTAGCACCTGGAGAGTGAAGAAGCTAAAAGTCCAAAACTTAAATAGATCGAGAAGGAACGACGACAAGAAGCAATGCCGAGACTTGAGTGGAGATGGACAGTATAGGGGAGGCGATCGTGAAGGTGACACTCAAGCTTGAGAGGGAGATGGAAAGATGAGATGAGGAAAGATGCAGAGTTAAGAGAAGTTGGGGGCGACCAAGTTGAAGGAGGAGGAGGGAGCATTATTCTCAAACTCATGAGTTGACTTTCTGAGTTTAACATTTTTACGTTTTTAGCTAACAAAATCATGTTGATTTATTCTTAAACTCGTGATAACTGTAAACTCAGTTAAACTTATGAGTTTATTTACGGAGTTTACCGTTTTTACATTTTAAGCTTAGAAAATCGTGTCAACTTGCTCTTAAACTCGTGCTAAATTTTTAGATTTGATTATATTTAGTGACTTTATATATGAATTTTATAGAAATTCTTTTGTTGAATGTGATAAATTATGAATATTTATGGATATAATTTCAATTATTTAAATTTAAAATATATTTAAATGAAATTGTTCTCATTTCGTATATATTAATTATTTGATTACATACTTTTAATACCAGTTTGTTAATAAAAGTAAATTCTTACGAGTTTACGATTTGAGTTTACGGTCTGAATTTATTTCATTCTCACTAGTTTATTTAAACTCGTGAGTTTGACAACATTAGAAGGAGGATAGAAAAAGGTTGGGGAATAAATGAAAAAATTAAAAAAGAAAAAAAAAATCTACGGACCAGATCAAATGGTCTGAAACATCAGTCTTGAACCTGGTCTTAGCTGGTGGCCTAGCTCGACTCGATTGGCCGCATCTTTTTTCCAAACCGGGTTGGATCGGGATGTTCTCGGTAGGTTGGGCGGATCAGGTTCTGGATATTTTTTACAGCCCCAGAGCAAATTAAAGTATATTTTGTAATGGGCCAATTGGTTTATGTAACTTCTCTTGTACTTCCAACATGCTAGCTAATAAATCCGAAAGATTAATATAAGACAACACATTATTAATAAAGCCGTTTGGGAGCACTCGAAATAAATGTTTTTCCTTTAACGAGGTAAAAGCATTATATATTTATTTTGTATAATATTAAAATATTTTTTCACTACTAATTCAAACACGCAAACTATCATGGCTCACTGGGGGTTCAATAATTGCATGTCATTCAATAATATTTGCTCCATATTAGTAGTGCGCGCGTGTGAGACTGTGTAAATATTATTTTATGTCAGAAAAATCCAACCAATCAAAATTCATCCTTATCAATTACTGTTTTTTTTTTTCAGACATTCAAATGCAACGTGATACACGAATTACATACTTGCTTATTATTCCTTCGATCTTTCTCTTGATCGCCTAATAAATTAAACCTTAATAGCGTCACAAGTCTGATTGGTTTACGTTTCACTCTAAATTAACAAGTCAAATCTTCTTATAAATCCGTTTGACTTTTCTACGGCCGCGTCCCATAATTTTTTAAAATTTTTTTATCCAAAGAATTCCATGTTTCGACAGTTAAATTCTTTCCATTACATGCATATCATACATTGATTTTTCATTTTTAAAAGTAAAAATTTTTGAAACACGTTAAGAAGCGCAACAATTCAGACAGGACGGGCTAATTATTGGAGTTATTTATTATTATATTATATATTTTTTGGGTGATAGTTATTTATTATATATTTCATCGCGTAGTGGGGGCGTTCAGTGAATATAACTAATTAATTGAATAGGCCACGTGCTATCTTGAGAAGAAGCACGTGAATTATAATGCACATGCAGCATCAAAAGTACCGCGTCTTTAATAGCCGTAAACTTTAGGGACAATAACATAAAAAACCACCGAAATAAAAAAATTATACACAGGAATCTGTTCACAGACATTGTTATCAAAAACTATATTTATGTTGTCATGGCTTTCTATTTATAATTTTTTTCATTTCAGCAGTCTTTTTTTTGTGATTTTTTCTAAAATTTAATATTTAACGGCTATTTCTTAGTGTAGCCAGCTCAAAAATTCTTGTCTCCCAGGCTACCAAAAAAAAAAGCTGGTGTCACACCAAAATAGTAAGAATAATAAAAGCAGGTCTATTATTTTGTTACTTAAAATTCATGGGTGTGGATCCCACAACAATTCTAGCTTTTGCTAGCCAGCCAACTAGTGACCAAGCAAGCGAGTCCTTATCTCTATAAAAAGGTCCCATTCTCCTTGAGACAAAGCGCGCCCCCCAAATTATAATCGACTTGTTTCTTTCATCTCAGTTCTCCCAGACTTCTTAAGCTTTGTTTCCTAAATCAGATCGTGCTTAGTAATTGAAGAGAAGATGAGGATTCCTGTTGAAGAAAGACGAATGGCTCTGCTGCAAGCAGCTAGGGATTCTGAGTACGTGAAGAAAGTGTATGGAGGATACTTGAACGTGTACATGGAAGCTTTCGGAGAAGAAGGACAAAGATGGGATTTGTTCAGAGTTTATGATGGAGAATTCCCAGAATTGGGTGAGCTTCACAAGTACGATGGGTTTATAATCACTGGTAGTGGGCATGATGCTCATTCAAATGAACTCTGGGTCCTCAAACTTTGCTTCCTCCTTCAAACCCTCGACGCTATGCACAAGAAAGTCCTCGGCATCTGCTTCGGTCACCAGGTAATTAGTTAATAACTCATACGCAAACACCCACATAACTTGAATCCAAAGTAGTCAGTAGTATCAGATAACTGCATCAATTACTAACAAGGTGTCAGTTGATGTGATAAGCGACCTCACCTAACACGGGCTCGAATCCCAAGACCTGATTGAGAGTAATAATAACTTGTGGAGTGTGATTGTTGCAGGTGCTGTGCAGGGCTTTGGGAGGAAGAGTGGGAAGAGCATACACAGGTTGGGATATAGGGATAAGGAAAGTAAGCATAATGAATAAGGATTTAGTTAGTTGCAGAGACATGGAAAAGAAGGAGGAGGAAGAAGACGAAGATGAAATGCCAGCTTGTCTGTCCATAATAGAGATTCATCAAGACGAGGTGTATGAGATTCCAGATGGGGCAGAAGTGATTGCTTCCTCCGACAGAACTCGGGTTGAGATGTTTGCCATTGCAGACCACATTCTTGGGATTCAAGGTCACCCTGAGTACACAAAAGACATACTCCTTAATCTCATCGAACGCCTTCTCAATAATGATCTCATACAGGTAATCATTCATATATACAATAGTATTTATACTTTTCATATCTTAATTTCTATCTGATCTCCTTTCAATTAACTGATGAGCTTGTCATTGTTGCAGGAGGGATTTGCAGAGAGCGTGAAGTGTGGATTGGAGTTAGCTGAACCAGACAGAAAAAGCTGGGAAAAGATATGCAAGAAATTTCTCAGCGGAAGATATATGGGGGAATGAACAAGATACAACAGAAGCACATTATCTCAATAAGCGGATCCAGTTTTCTCTCCTCTTTTTTTTTTAAGGTGAAAAAAAAAAGGAACCTGGAAATGATTAGCCACATATGAATTAACTCTGTATGAAAAATGACTCATTTAGCATCATTAATGAAGTAAATAAGTTAAAGGAGCGCTGCAAATTGGATTATATATAAATCCCCCCCCAAAAAAAAAAAAAACTTTTCTTCCTCTTCTTCCCAAGACACGAGGAAGCAGACTTCTTGTCATTGTAATTACGTGTATAGGAATCAGATTCCCACGCATACGGACGAACCTATGAACGATATTTAGCATAAGAATGATAACGTTTGGATGGAGTCTCTGGGAATAATCGGGGTCCACGTGTCCGGCACTAAGGACAGTGACGACGGATGAATGGGGAGAATTACAATAACATCCTAAATAATTATTAAAAAATTCTATTAAGACAATAATAACTTAAACGGTCTGTAATAACAAGTTTTAAAGTAAGAAATGATAATTTCTAGAACTAGTTTTATAATTATTTTCCTTCCTTGGGATCTTATTATAATTCTTCCTTATGAATAATATATTTCAGTATTTAATATAAGAACTAATTTGACACTTAATTTAATTTTAGATATAATAACTCAATTCACTTTATCTTTTATATTTATCAATTTTTTTATAACAATCCTTGCTATAATTGTAAATGTTAAAAATTTTATTAAATGATAGTCCTTGCTAATACACATGATTAGTAAAAATATTTTAGCAAATACATCACCTATTATTATAAATAATTATCTTAACTAATTTTTCTAATATACTCAAATTAAGTAATTAACTTTTATATTAATATTAAGAAAACAGGCCTATTACTTAGTATTATTGATGTGGGTGAATCGTGACGTCATCGGAACAGTGAGGGCCACTGCCAGGAAGGACAGCACCGACGTGGGGTCATTATAAAAAGCCGCACGAATTCAACGGAGCAGATACATTAAATATATACCCATTAATTTATTTATGTAATTGTACCAAGTCATGTTTTTGTTATAAGAGTTAATTGATTGATATAAATAGATTAAAAAAATTAATTAAATTAGTTATTTATAATAAATAGGTGTCATTTTTTCTAAAATATTCTTACTAATCATGTACATTGGTTAGACATATCATTATTATAAAAACTACTTTGAGAAAAAATTAATAAATATGAAAGCAAAATAGATTAGGGTATTATATTGATGACCAAAATAAAAGTCAAATAAATTCTTATATGAATGACCGGGGGTAATATTAAGTGTATCTCTCTTCAATTACTCTCTCCCGTACTATATATAAACTTCAAATTTGAAGAGGAATATAATCAATTTTATAAACTTCAATTTGAATTTGTCTTAATATCTAATACATTTCTTTCAATTTTATCCTTAATTATTTATTTTCTCTCATTTGCCATGTCCTCTTTTATCACATTTCTTCACACATGCTCTTTCATCCTTTTTTATTTATTATAAGGGTATATTTGAAAACAAAATTATATTTCTAACATATTTATTACTTTTAACTAACTATTCGTTTTCTGTGAATTAGTTATTTAAAACTTATAATAAAGATTGAAAAATATGTAGCTAGGTTGCCCACTGATGAAGATATCACCATCAGATTAATAATTAAGGCTATGATTGGATAGAGCTAGGAGGAAAATAAGGGGAGGGAATACTAGGAAGGAAAACCTTAATTTTTTCCCCAGTAAACACAAAAATCCTCCTATTAAGAATAATATTATTTGAGATACTGTCAAGTATTAAATATACACATTTTTTTCAACGTGGTTGGAACCATAGTTCATCACAAGCCACAAGGCTTGAGTTAAGGTCTTGAGAATTGGCACAAGGGTACGTAATTTATGTTTAATATATTTCCACCATCAATTTTTGGGGAAAGCCATTCTTAAAGTACCTATAAATTTTTTTCAATTGTTAATTTGACATCTATAAGTTTTTTACTCCATATTAAATTATTTTATTTTAAGAGTGAAGGCGACAAATAAAAAAATCCCATGGGACATTGCTTGATGAAATAATACGACTGAATATAAATACACTAGCAGCTAATAAGATTGGGTTTAGTGTAGACAGGCGCGTGTACAGGATCCTGATTAACACGCGGGGATGGAGTGGAGATTGGAAAATAATTAATAAACCAGCATATAAAACATGCATATATTGTCACAATCAACTTGATCTGACATTAAACCCACCAAATTTTATTGGTTTAACTACAACATGGAGCTGCTGGTCAAAAAAACCTACGACATGGAGCTGGGTCTCATCCTTTATTAACCGAAAAGATGACAGCAGCAAGAAAACAGGGTTTTAATTTTTGAAAAAATTATCATCAACTTGTAAAGAAAAAAGAAATACAAGTCATTACTGAAACATGCCATTCACTAAACCCCAAGTAATTATATTTATTCTTTGTGACCACACAATAATTTTTCCTATCAGAAAGTACACATTAAAGAAATTAATTGAAAATTGTTACAATCAACATTAGTAGAAATCATTTATCATAACCAACTTTCACAATTTCTTTTTATTAAAGAAATCGATAAATAATTGATTGGTTCAACTATAATTAGAAAAAAGAATTGGAAATAGAGTTATTAACTACTATTTCCGGTCTTAATTATAAAAGCTAGTTGATTAATTTGAGTTGATTAAGAAAATAAGTTAAGTTAGTTATTTGTAATAAATAGGTATTGTCTTTTCTAAAATATCCTTGCTAATCAAATTTATTGGCTAGAACTGCTATTATTAGAAGGACTATCTTAGAAAAGAATGCATAAATATGAGAGACAAAGTGGATTTGGGTCTTATAATTAGGACCAAAATAAAAATCAAATGAGATCTTATATTAAGAACCAGAGATAATATTTGACTAATTAGAGCGAGGCTTTTGGAGTTGCAATGAATTATTGTGTACATAGTGATAGTATGACATAATGTGTGTGTGTGTGTGTCCATGGCATGTTCTATAATTGTTTGATTCCCACTGGTCAATTATCATACCAAAACACGTTAAAAGTTTAATGATTTTGTCTCTTAAGCCGGGGGGAGACACATCAAGTATCCATTTTTTTTTTCATAATTTGAAAATTCGATCAATTCATATGCCCTTCTTAATTCACATTCTTGAAGAAGCATGAAAGATGACGACATCCGCCATAAATTTATATTTTTCACTCAGATTTTTTTTTTAATTTCAAAATGTTGATACTCCTCCGATCTTTAATATAAGACATATTTAACTAATTTAATTAGATTAAGAAAGTTAAGTAAGTTAGTTAATTATAAGAAATATGATATATTTTTCCTAAAACACCATTATCATCTTCCTTAATATCCCATCTCCCTCTTCTACTTGATTATGGTTGAGGGAGTATTCATAGAGGTAATTTAGAAAAATTGATAAATATGAGAATAAGTCTTATATTTAGGACTAAAATCAACTCAATAATTAGGTCCTATATTAAAAACCGGAGGAGTAATATTTTATCTGTATATATATATTTTTTAAAGATTACATAAAGGGAAAAAGACAAAAAAAGAATACTTGAATTTCATAATCCTCAAATGGTCTGCTGAATTTGAGAAATCCCAATTTGGTCTCTTGAGACCAAATTGGAATTACATGTTAAAAGAAAAGACTAAATTACCCTTCATTTTATTTATTGTTTTTAAAATAACAAAGCCTCCACTGGTTGGCCGGCTGGTCTGTCACTGGAGCTCCAGCAGCGGCAGTCACCGAAGCTCTGACTTTTAGAAACAATTTTTTAAACATTTTTTACAACTTCAGTATAACGGTTAACAACTTTTGTAATGCTATTAAAAACTTCGGTATAATAGTTAACAACAGATTTTCTGAGAAATTCAACAAGCTCCGACGGCCGGAAACAATTTTTTTGAAAATTTTTACAACTTCAGTATAACGGCTAACAACTTTTATGACGCTATTAACAACTTCAATATATCAGTTAACAACAGGTTTTCTGGGACGTTCAACAAGCTCCGATAGCTGAAAACAAATTTTTTGAAAATTTTTACAACTTCAGTATAACGGTTAACAACTTTTGTGACGCTATTAATAACTTCAGTATAGCAGTAATAACAGGTTTTCTAGGAAATTCAACAAGCTCTGGCGGTCGGAAACAATTTGACAATTTTTACAATTTCAATATAATCATTAACAATTTTTGTAACGCTATTAACAACTTCAGTATATTAGTTAACAACAGGTTTTTCAGGAAATTCAATAATTGGTCACCAGAGCTCCAGTGGCAGAAAACAATTTTTTTGAAAATTTTTACAATTTCAGTATAACGATTAACGACTTTTGTAACTCTATTAACAACTTCAGTATAACAGTTAACAACAGGTTTTTGAGTTTGTTAACGGCATTACTGAAGTTGTAAAATGGTACTTTTTGAATTTCCTAAAAAACCTGTTGTTAACTACTATATCGAAGTTGTTAATAGAGTTACAAAAGTTGTTAACGGTTATACTGAAGTTGTAAAAATTTTCAAAAGAAAGTAGTTGTTAAAGTTATAAAAATGCCATTTTTTTGAATTTTTAAGAAAACTTGTTGTTAAATGCTATACCGAAATTGTTAATAGAGTTATGGAACTTGTTAACGGCATTATTGAAGTTGTAAAAATGCTACTTTTTGAATTTCTCAAAAAATCTGTTGTTAATAGCGTTATTACAAAAGTTGTTAACCGTTATACTGACGTTGTAAAAATTTTTAAAAAAATTGTTTCCTACCGCTGGAGCTTATTGAATTTCGTAGAAAACCTGTTGTTAACTGTTATACCGAAGTTGTTAATAGCATTACAAAAATTGTTAACCGTTATACTGAAGTTATAAAAATTTTTAGAAAAATTATTTCAGGTCGCTGGAGCTTGTTGAATTTCCCATAAAACTTGTTGTTAACTGCTATACTGAAGTTGTTAATAGCGTTACAAAAGTTGTTAACTGTTATACTGAAGTTGTAAAGATTTTCAAAAAAATTGTTTCCGATCGCCGGAGCTCCGATGACCAATTGTCGGCTGGTCGTCAGAGCTTCATTGACTGCCGCCGCCGGAGCTCTGACAACCAACTGGCTGGCCAGTGGAGGCTTTGGTATTTTAAAAACAATAAATAAAATGAAAGGTAATGTGGTCATTTCTTTTAACATGATAATCCCAATTTGAGACCAAATTGGGATTTCTCAAATTCAGCAGACCATTTGGAGATTATGAAATTCAGGTATCCTTTTTCTGTCTTTTCCCCCTACATAAACGCTAAAAGATATAGAGTTAATTATCTGTCTTCAGGTGTAAGTAGCTAGAAAAACCTAAGTGATGGCCCAAAAAACAAAAGAAAAAGAAAAAAAGTAAGTAATTAGATACCAAAAATTAAAAATTAAGATTATGGTCCAACCTACAAACCAACTCGCATATTAATTAATTAATTAATTTGTTTCATGGTGGACATGATGTAGAATGAGTAAATGACTTCAAGGTACTCCTATAATCTTATTTAGGCACCAAATATTGAGGTTTGACGAGGCGGGTAAATCATTTGGGCCTCTTTGGTTTTTGTGGACTGGGGTCTTTTGATAGGCTTGGGATGGGCCAACTTATTGTTAGCCGAATTAATTGTTTTCCCTCCCTGTAACTAAAAAGCGGATGTTTTCTCCCAGTTGTAATCTATCCGATCAAATTCTTGTTGAAAAAAATATTTATATTTAAGTATCCAATAATATCTCGAACATAATTATCTTCAATAAGAAGATACTTGTATTTAGCCAAAAAAACAAAAGAAACTATTCTCTCATGAAAAGAATACAGAATATTTTTGTCACAAAAGAGGAATATAATATATTTTGATAATGAAATTCCAAATTATTATCAATGTCAATAAATAAAAAACAATATACTATTCGATATGAAATTCCAAATTATTCAATATATTTTTGTCACAAAAGAAGAATACAAAAAAGAATATGCTTTTTGTTAAAAGCATATGGAATTATAGTATTCATAAATAAAAATATAATTTAATCTAATTGCAAACACACACACACACACACATATATATATGCTGGTAAAAAAAAACACACACACACACACAAAAGGTCCAATATAGCTAATCTGTAAATAATTACAGGACGGATCTTAAGGCTGAAATGAAAAATAAGTAGTGGAAGAAGATACTGTTTAATTAGTCACCTTTGGAAAAAGACATATCTTGTGTGTTTAAATTAAAGGAGAAAAAAGCTAGGGTTTGAATTACATCACCGAGATATCAGATATACCACCTCCCACATGGTCACCATTGAAACCACCAAGATATCCACCAAGATATCAGATATACCACCTCTCACATGGTCCCATTGAAACCACCAAGATATCAGATTCTCACACATAGTCCCATTGAAATTGGAGGAAAATATTTAGGGAAAATTTTGTTTAAAGACCACAGTACAAAATTAATTTTAAAGAGCCCCTAAAACTTTCTGAAACTTTACTGCAGGACTAAGGGGGCAAACTGATATTAATTCACAAAGAAAATGACACAATTACCCCTCATAATACTTATTGCGGAGTGATATGCATGTAAATAGACTAATTTTAGTTGTAAATAAAGGTATTTATATTGCATATTGACTAGTCTCACTTGCAAATGCATTCTCCCACACATGTTCACTCACATATACCTTCTCCAAGTGAAGGAGGTGACAGGTAAACATATTAATTTCAGTTGTAAATAAATGTATGTATACTGCAAATTATCTAATCTCACTTGCAAACGGGTTCTCCCATATTTGTTCACTCATAGACACCTTCTTCAGGTGAAATAGGTGACATATAAATGGACTAATTCTAAATGTAAATATATGTATGTATATTGCAAATTGTCTAGTCTCACTTGTAAATAAGCTTTCCTATACTTGTTCACATGAGGGGCAATAACATTATTTTCTTTGTAGAATTAATATTAGTTTGTCCCTTGATCTTGTAGTGAAATTTCAAAAAGTTCTGAGAGCTCTTTAAAATTAATTTTATACTGTGGTCTTTAAATAAAATTTTCCCAAATATATATTTATATAAATATCAGCCATGCATTGGATTTGGGGGTAGCGATCAGATCACTTTATTTTATATTATTTATTTCAATCACCATCAAGATGCAGCATCGTTGCAGCTGTGCTGCGATGGATTCGTTGGGATCAAAGAAAAAGCAACCCTGACAGAGTCAGCACGAGAGATTAATCATATAATTCTTGTATTCATTACATTCTTTAACAAAACAAAAAGTGGGAATTCATTAACGTTTAAGAAACACTTAAAAAAAGACATTTAATTTCAGTACCATTGGTTTATAGACACTAATGGGATTAGAATTTTTCATGTATTTTGAATGCAAATCTTTTCGTTGGATTGATTTTCATTTAGATCTGAGTTTTGTGCGTGAAATGTATACTGTTTGGGCTCTTTGACGATTTAATTTAAATAATGTGGGTATATATAATTTCATATAAACGCTTGTCTCTTCATCACATCAGCAAGAAAATTTGAACAGGGCATAGAAACCTTGATACATGTTTAACACCACATTGAAAGGTTAAGATGATAACTCAAAAGTATGTAAGTGAATAACTTAATGTATGTTTGGAATCATGGTCATTTAAAAGCAGTTTTTAAGTTGTAATATGAAATTCAAATAATTAATTCACAGATAATGAACCAATTAGTTAAAATTAGTTAAAAACAATAAATAGGTTCAAATTATGTTTTTATTTTTAAATATGCCCATTAATAATAAAGAAAAAAGAATTAAAGAAAATATATGGGAGAATGTGATAAGAGAGAAAAAATTAAAGACAACATTGAAAAAAATATATTAAATGTTAAGAAAAAATCAAAATAAAACTTATAAAATGGACCACACTCTTTTCTAAACTTGAAGCTATAAATAAGACCCGTGCCGGTATAGGAAACAAACCTCAAGTATAATTTAATGCAAAAGTCTTTTGATAAAAAAAAGGGAGAATAATAATGAGGTATCAAGAAAGAAAAATAATTACTAAAAAGTCCTAATAACAATCTTAGTAGCTTGTAATGACAAGTTTCAGAGTAGAAAATGACAATTTTTGGAATTTATTTTGTAATTATTTTTCTTCCTTAGGACTTCATTATAATTCTCCCAAAAAAAATGCAAAAGGTTAATAATAATATTAATCAACAAATTTTTTCACTTAAAAGAATATATAAGAGATGTGTTTATCTCTATAAAATTCTATTCTATTCTATAGTTAATTACAAAAAACATACTTAAATGGAATGGGATGTGAGATTATGTGCACATTAATTGAGTTTCTTCCTCAAATATAAGAAATATTAGATCATTGTCTGGTGCATCTATTACATCACTATAAAAAAAATTGACTTTCAGTAGTGACAAAAAGTCATTGCTGCTGAAGTAGAAAAGTCGCCGTTGGAAGTTTTCAGCGACGACAAGTCGTTGCTGTAGCAGCTGTGGCTGAAAACTTTCAACGACGAATAAAAGGTCACCGCTAAAAGACACTTTTGACAGCGACATTTGTCGTCACTTGAAAACACTTTCGGCGGCGACAAGAAAGTCACCATTGAAAACACTTTCAGCGGCAACAAATGTCACCGCCAAAGGGATGTTCGGCGGTGACTTTTTTGTTGCCGCTGAAAGTAATACCTAAAAAGAATTGGCTTTACCACACCACGTCATCATCACCGGCCGCCACGTCATCGTCGCCAGCTGCCACATCATCACTAGCCACCTCCATGTCATTGCCACATCACTCCTCCCCGCCACATCATCGTCCAAATATTTTCACCTTAAATGTGTCTTCTTCACATCACTCCTCCCCGACCGCCACATCAATCAAAAATTTTCCACACTTAAATGTGTCTTCTTTCAAGGTTCGAACTCGTAACCACCTCCTTTTGTGTCCAATCTTCTTGCTGTCTGAGCCAGATTGAATTTGTTTATTAATATGTTAAAATAAAATATATATTATTATATACACTTTCAGCGGTGACATTAAAAGTCGCCGCTGAAAGTCAGACCTTCAGTGGTGACACTGATAGTCGCTGCTGAAAGTGAACCCAATGATTCTCAAAGGTATACTTTCAGCGGCAACAAAAAGTTTCGTTAAAAGTCCACTTTCAGTGGCGACACTTTTGTCGTCGTTGAAAGTCTTTAGTTTTAGCGGCGACTTTCAGCGGTGACATTTTTGTCACTGTTGAAAGTCTTAGTTTCAGCAGCAAACTTTCAGCGGCGATAAAAATAGTCGCCGCTCAAAGTCCACTTTCAGCGGCGACAAAAAAAGTCGCCACTCAAAGTCCACTTTCAATTGTGAACTTTCAGTGGCGACATTTGTTGTGCCGTTGAAAGTCTTTTAGTTTCAGCGAACGACTTTTTTTGTCGTCACCTAAAGTCTTTTTTTTTTTTTGTAGTGCATATGCCCCCATTATTAGTTAGTGTTGTTTATTATAAAAGTCACTGTGTCAAACATTTATAGGGGCATTATTGGAAAGAAATTTAAACTTGTAACGAATTGGGAAACTTAAATAATTTTAATTAAACCATTTTGCTTAGTATTGAGGAGTATTATTTATTATAATATATTAACAAATTTTAACAGAGGAATTTGGAATTTATTCCATTATATTAACTTCTGCTAAGATTTCTAGCCATCTAATTTTGGACTTCGAATATTCCGAGTCATGGCGGGTTCTTATTCAGTGCTCATTACAGCGATCATGATGCAATCTAGACCATTCAATTGGTTTAGATTTAAAATTTTTAATATGTAATTTTTTCAATCATAAACTTATTTTTTAAAAGAAGTGCTAGTTATATATAAGATTATCTTTATTTTGAATTTTGTATCTATTAAAATTAAACATTAATTAAAATATATAAAGATTTAAATTCAATCTAGACTATCCAAATTCATGTGAATGGTTTAAATTGAGATGAGCACACCCCATGGCTCTGGAGCATGGCTTCAACATGGTCCTTGCTTATGGTGATTATTTGGAAACTATCAGGCCAGCTGTTAATGAGAGAGAGAGGATCTCGACAGTGGAGAAAGAGAGAGAGGATCTCAACATCCAGTGTGGCCAATGATCAACGAAGTTTAATTTGAAGTTTAATCTACGATCGGACTGGAACATTAAAATTCAATTTGCAACATATATGGGGATCAATTTTATAAATTAAGAGAGTATTTTTATTTTGTAGGAGCTAGAAATATACTTTGTTAATAATAGTTCCTTCATGAGACGCACATGACAACATATACATCGCGTCTGACCGAAGAAATTGAAATAAATTTGAGTCATTGAGAGAAGAGCAGAATTTATTTGATGATTAAGCTGAGATGAACATAATTAAAAGGAGATACAACTATTGGAAAGGAATTTGAAGGACATACAAATATTTGCTCTTCTCTTATTTTGTTTTATTTTCTTGGTGCCCCATTTGGACTCCTTTATTTTCTTTACATAGCTACAAAAATAAACCAAGTAAAATTTACCTTTCCCCTTCTCCCTCATCATCATCGTTATCTTCATCATCTTCCCCACACATTACATTAGCATCCAATCTTAATTTCCAGGCCTTCTTCTTCAATAGGAGCTATGTTCTTGTCATCATCATCAGCGAATCAATCATCCATATTCACAGCTAGAAAAATAATTTCTACGTATACCAGTCCAAAATAATGACAATAATATCAATCAATAATCAGATCAAAGTTCTTTATTTTCTTTGTATGTATCTTTCAGGCTTCAAAGTCATCACAGTGGAACAGAGGAGGCACGAATGAGTTGAGATCGCTGAACAGGAAATGATCATCCCCTTCCCCCTTACTGTACATGTTGGAGTCTTCACACTCAAAGTATGTCTGAATATCATCGGGAAACCTGCACTGCGTCGGCATCTCGGACTCCGGCGCCGACAAATCTGCCGTGGACGTCATCTCCACCATTTCCTTGAACTTGGACGACTGAAGCAGCAAACCTAGAGCTGACGTGGCAGATGTCGCCGTGTTTGCCGGATGGGGCTGAGTCAGCGTGCCTTCTTCTCCGCCATTAATAACGTCGAACGAGTCCTGATCAAGCTGGACGTTGTGGAAGAAGCTGGACCTATGCTCTTGAGTAGGGTTTGATGTCGTTAAGGTTGCCACATTACCGTTAGGATCACAGTTAGATTGATCGCTAAGATTAATAATATTGTTGCCGTTGGAATTAGGCTTAAGCCACTTTATATAACGGCTGAGATCGAAGTTGGTGACGGCGTTAAGGCCACGGTATTCTATAGCCGCCATATCATAAGCCGTGGCAGCTTCTTCTTGAGTAGCTAATTAAATTTCAAGCCCAAAAAAAAAAGTCAAACTAAAGAATCTGATGTTGTAAAACAGATGAGATTTAGATCTCATTATCGCATGTTTGGTACGAAATATTTGAGAGGGTTAAGTAAACTAATGTGTCAGATTTGGGGGCCCATCCCAACGTGTTGATGACTGAGACAGATGATATTAATTAAACAATTCAAACTCATGCATGGCCATATAAAGGGAGACATATATATAAGTATATTCTCATACGTAAATGATATATGTTTTGTTAATTAACACATTAACTTGTTGTGTCCGAGACTACTTTCAAAGTTTGAATTGTGCAGAGTTCTAAAGAGGGCTTACCATAAGTACCAAGATACAGATATTTATTGCCGAAAACTCTGCCAATCCGAGCTTCCCATCTTCCATTGTGATGATGTCTGAATATGAGGCGTGCAAGAAATTTGAATTACATTAATTAGCTTATGTTCTTGTCGTTGCATATGAAATAAATATATAAAAAGAGTTTTGTCTTGTAAAATTTAAAAGCAGACTGTATGGAGGGTACCTGGCAACGCCTCTGTACTTAGAAACTCCGCGGGAAAAACCACTGCTTTTCCTGCAATTTTTTAATGGCAAAATTCTCAGCACGAATGTATAATTTTCTTACCTATTCTGGAAACTAAAATCACAAATTAAAGATCGACCAAAGAGATCTCTCTGTCTGTCACATATATGATATATATACCTCCTTAACGATCCAATATACTCTTCCCTCGATTGACCCTCCATTTCTCTCATTTCGTTCTCATACGTTGCCAACTACAATTCAAATTACAAATCACATGTGTATTAGTTTAGCTTTCTTTGATTCCCTTAAAACGCTTCATATGTAAAAACATTACCGGAAAGTTAAGGATCGTGTCTTGACCCCAGTATTTCAATGCTGCTAAATCATAAGCATGTGCTGCTGCTTCTTCATCGTCATAAGCACCTGTATATATATACAGCTTGATCAGTTATTCCAAATTACTGCTTCATAAGCATAATGCTTCCTGATAATCAATACGTACGTACCCAGATATACTGAAAGTTGTATCAATACGAATAACCAAGGGACCACGTACGCCACAAGATTGGGGAAAAAAAAAAGCATTATTATCAGTAAACTTCACGGTACAGATCAAATCATCATCATTCAGGTTGGGGGGGGGGGGCTAATGGCAAAGTCACGAACCTTGTCTTCCCTTCTTGTTCTGCGACTCGTTCCAACAATTCTTGTCCCACAAGTGAGCTTCGTACCGGCCAGTCCACCGGTGTCTGAAAAAACAACCCCACCAACATCCTTTTTTAGCTAAAATTTAAACAAAACAAATTCACTAGAACTTCCACTTCAGGTCAGTTAGATCATCAACATCGATATGAAATGCATCACTATTTATCAGCCATAAACACTGCAACTTATCATGTCTCAAAACTCCATGAAATTTGCAGGAAAATATCCAGTGTGGTCTAGCTAACCTAGTGACTCCTCGGTATACAGAGCTGCGTTGAGGAGGAGAGTCTCTGGGGACACTTCTTCTTGTTCGTTTCACTTTCGTGGTCACCCCCGTGTTAGTGACGCCAAGGTGGTTGCTGATCAATTTGCTGCTGGCATTGTTCTTCCGTGATAGTTTCGCCATGAAAATCCAAAGGAAGGTGATATCGATGGAAAACAGTAGAGCAAAAGAATTAATATATATATGACTGAGTCCTCCAAAGAAGAGCCTTTTAAAGAGATTCACAGAAGAATGAGGTTGAAAACTGATTGTGTGCTGGCAAATTCGGCCTAGCCGGCTGAGGATATGGTTGTTTCTGACGGCCGTCTCGCCGAACTGGATCGAATTGTCACCATGATGATAATCTCTCTCTCTCTTCTTTTGTCTTCACTTAGGATTCCTGGGATGTGGTTTTAATTCAGTCATAGTCAAATTGATGATTTATAGAATAAACAAGCCTTTCATTTTCTTCAAGCTCGGTAACAGTTGTTTCATCTCATCATTTTTGTCATTTTTGCAATATTTTAATTAAAAAAGAGCCAGACAAATAAAGAAGATGGTGACGGGAGGGAGATAAAGGCCATTTCAGCTTTTACCCAATTTCTATTTCCTACTGTAGATATACTGTTTCTCATTTCATAGATCGGAAATCTATAAAGTCAACATCTTTATTAGAAAACAAATTGAAAGCTTAAGATGATCGATCTCTCTTAGCTTCATCAATTCATCTTGAATGGGGATTTGGTGAATTTGTTAAGCTAATTTTGCATACCAAATTAAAGGGTAAGTTTGGATGGAGTTGGGAGTAGTTTGGGACATTCATATAGGTGTAACTAACCCATGTGAAATGAATTTCAAGTATGAATAAAATAAAAAGAGATGAAGTAATATTGTTAGGTTGAAGATGGTGTACCCTACTCTCATTTTCAGTTTGAATAAATGCAGGAGGGTGGACCAAGCTAAGCTAAGATTTTGACACATAGCATTGAAGCTGAAAAATGGACTCCCATTACTAGTTAATTATGATCCATCCCATCATATATGGTTCACTCTTGTAACTTTTGGTAATCAAATCACACCTCATTCAAGATTCAACTAATAATTTATATACATATATTTGAATATAGATATTTATCTAAGTATGTCGGCAAATATTTTTTTAATCATAGTTAAGCATTTTTTATGTTAATATGATAATTACTTATTTATAAGGTGTTTATTAATATTAATTACTCTTTTTATAAAATTTTGTATGGTGTATAGAATATAGATATATGGAAATTGAATTTTGGGCAAACATAGCACAAATATAGAAAACAATTATAAAGGATCCCATACTTACATTTTACGAAAGAATTTAGAGAAAACTATTGATGCAGAAAATTTTATAAAAAGAATATATTTTGACATCATAGTAGAAGAGAGAAAGGAATATTTAAGAGATTTATGTATTTTTTTAGTAAGAAATTTATGTATTTTATTTAGTTTTTGATATTAATGAAAAATATTGGCAACAAAGGATTATGTTTTGGTGAGAAACTGCAATGAATGTATATACAAACAATTTTATTCTTGGGGCGGAACGCATAACAAACCATATATTGTAACCTAATAGAAATATATACAGTAATGACAGATTTTATTTGGTCTTTTCTTTTGGTGAAGATAAATTTTGGTGCGTAACCTATTTAAATACTCCAATTTATAAAGTGAAAGTCGTTTTGAAGAATATCTATACATTATTCTTTTTTTAAATTTTTGACTTTTTCTGTTAAAAATTAAAATGTACTGAAAAGGGCAAAAAACAGAATGGAAAAGAAGGACAGAAAGCAAGATAATTACTTCCACATTTTTTAAGAGATGCATTATAACTATATGCACATCTCAATCATATCATATGGATAACATTATAATTCCCCTAGCGACATGTGCGGAGAACCTACTTGGTGTAAAATAAAGAAAACGATATATGGGAGCATATCACTATACCTTGCATAGTGGCTATTTTTAGCCCTCTGCCCATACTAAGTGGTGAGACCCATATCTATCTTTATTCAGAAGGATTATAAACTTTTTTTTTTTTTGGTTTGATTTGGTTAAAAAGAAGATATATTGATATCCTCGTATTGGTTTGGAATGAGTGTAAAATAGAAATGATAGTAAATCAACTACGCAAAAACACAAAATTTTTTGCTTCTAAAATTTTACTCCCTCCGTTCCTTATTATAAGAGACAAATAACCGAAGTACGTTGATCAAAAAAACAGTTAAAATTAGTTAAGAACAATTAATGTGTAAAAAGTATAATTTGTTTTCCAAAAATGCCCTCATTAATAAGGAAAGAGAGCATGAAAGAGAATAATTAAAATATTGAAAGAAAGAGAAGTGGGAGGGAGAGAGAGAGTGAGTTAGAGATAATAAATATGGGTAAAATAGGAAATCAACACAAAAAAGTAGAGACAACTTTTAAGTGTCTCTTATATATAGGAACATACTATAAGTATCAAATGTCTCTTATAATAAGGAACGGAGGGAGTAGTAAACTTGAGCTAAAATTCTTGTAGTATTTTCATTAAAAAAATTAATTTTTGGCGAAAGTTATTACTACTATTATGTACCAAGCATTACTGTCATCCTAGCAACACATAATTTGACTATAATTTTAAGAACTGATTATTTAATCAAAAGAGAATTACAGAAACATTGACCAAGTACCTTAAGGACCAAAATCTTTGTTCCACCTGTAGTTATTGGACGGTTGTAAAGTTTTTTTCTTCTCTTGAAAAAATGAAAAGAAAAGAAAAGAAGAAAAGCACTTAACGTAGGGCTTGTGCGTAAACATATTAGTTAAATCATGTTAATCAAAACAGACCATGTAAAATGTATGAGCTATATTGCTGGCCAAAAAAAGAGCTATATACTAAAATGTGTTCGAACCATATTGATATTAAGGGTAATTTTGGAATTAAAAATAATTACATATGGTTTACTATTTTAATAATTAAATAAATTGGATGTTCCAATATTCCTTCCCTATTTTCCTAATTTTAAAAGTAAGGGATATGGTTGCATAGTGGGAAAATTAATTCATTAAAATCTTCCTTTTCCTCTCCTTATAGTTTGACTTAATGTTTAATTGTGTCACTATATTTTTTTAATTAGATTCTTATTATTTCACCTGTTTTTAATCAAGTTCTCGTAATTTTTTATTAGATCCTTGTAGTTTCACTTCACTTTTTTTAATTAGATCACTACAGCTTTTTTATTACTCACGTGAAACTATAAAAACCTAATTAAAAATTACAAAAAAGCTAATTAAAAATATATAAAATTACGAAGACTAAATTAAAAAAAATACAAAGATCTTACTAAAAATTAAGTGAAATTAGAGAAACTTACAAATTAAATTTTTCTATTCGACGAAAGTTACACATTTGTCCTTACGTGCACTGATCATTCAATTCTATGCCCATATAGAATGACATACATTTGATAATAATGGGACGGTGGTCTCTTTGATCCAGCCAGTAATCATTGGCTCCTATTTGATATAGATTTCTGTTTAATTCATTCAAATTTACGATTCTAAACAAATCCCCGTGTGTTGTACACTTGTACTAGCTCCTGTGTTATTTATAACATCTCAAAATTTGAATTAATTCAATCCTTTTTATAAGGGAAAAAAAAAAGATCCCACTAAGAATTATTTGAACATCAAATGCGGTTTTACCAATTTTATCCCTGATTAATTTTCTACTTTCTTTCATTGTTATTTCATTCTCTTATTAATAAGGACATACTGTTTTTTTTTAATAAAAAAAAGAGGTTTAATTTTTACATATTTATTATTTTTAACTAATTTTAACTATTTTTTTAAATCGTATGATTTAGTTAACAGGATCTTATTAAAAAAAACTGAAGAGAGTATTGTATTTGCCAAGAAGGACCGTCTTTGTCACGAAGAAGAATAACACTCGTCGTGGTCCCATCATCTCTAGACGTTGGCCTCCGCCCATTTTTGTCATAGTGGGACGGTGCTCTGCTTGGTCTGTGCCTCTTCTATTTAATTGGTTTTCTCATACGATGATTTTCTGAAATAGGGTATTCAACCAACTCCATAGTGGGATTCTATCTAGTATCTAGTATATGTAGTAAATTTAGATCCAATTCTACTCTGTGTACTAAATCCAAGTCAATGTCAAACTTTATCCTTTAACTAACCTACACATCGAAAAATAATCATCTCATGTCGAATTCATGCTGAGAGAAGTATTTATATTTAATGTCTGATAGTATTTCAAACATTATTACATCTAGTGGTAAAATACTTGTATCTAGCAGACAAAAGAAAAGTCATCATCCTAATTAGACCTTTTGTAAGTAAGAGGCTGTGGATTTGATTTTAGATGTTTTTTTTTTTTTCCCAAAATCAAAAGAGCGATTGGGTTGAGAAAATAAAGGATTTCTAATTATCTTGTTATCTTAGAACGAACATAAAACAGTTAGATGACCCGAGAGTACAGTGCCCATTTTGGGAATGTCCGATGCCAAAGTCATTAAATGGGTAAGTCACCAATCTCTAAAATGAACCATGTAACTTCATGTAGTCAATATTCACCTTTTTAATTTTTTAAATAAAAAATCATCATCGCCATGTAAAGAATCTTGGCTGTGGGTCTAATATGCGAGGCCAATTATGAATAGGGAGTTCATGATTATAAGTTGAACTGGAGTATTTTGGTTCGTAACCAAAACTCATATTGTCCACAGACCACGAGACCACCGTCCCATGCACTATAAATGATCAAATTAAAATTGCAATCACCTTAAATAGAGTTTGGTGGAGATCAACATCCTGAGAAATGCAACTGATTAAGACACTTATACTCCCAATGGAGACGCAATGATCACATGGAAAGGTAGAAAAATCAAAATCAGCATTTCCTTCAAATTTCCAATGATGTTTCTTTTTTTGGACTAAATTACTCCTCCGGTCCTTAATATAAGACCCAATTCTTAAGTTGGTTTTGGTCCTAAATATAAGACCTATTTTTCATATTTATCAATTTTCTCTTAATTACCCCTATGAATACTCCCTTAAGTATAATCAAGTAGAAGAGGGAGATGAGATATTATAAAAGATGTTTATGGTGTTTTAGGAAAAATGTGTCACTTTTCTTATAATTAACTAAATTACCTAACTTCCTTAATCTAATCAAATTATTTAAATGGGTCTTATATTAAGGATCGGAGGAGTACTAAATTTTCATGTCTAAGTACCAAAATCGAGCCCAAAAGAGATAGGGCCTTTTTTCAAAAGCCCTTTATCCAATTGTTGCGGTCATATAGATTCGAGAGTGAAGACTTCCTCATAAGCGGTTAATCCTCTTTCATAAACTAAACTATCGGCATCGGCCTTGTATGCGATTGAAATTATTTAGAAGCTTATTTTATGAAAGTAGAAACAAAATTCTTACCGGGTATTTATCTCATATTCTTTAAATCATGATTGAAAAACTGCTTATAAGGTATTCCAAACAGATTAATCATTTAATTTGATCCAACCAGCTTGAGGTGGTGTAAGTGTTTATATTAAGTAATTCTAGTAATGTTAATCATGAAAAGCGGTACTGTGCAATTCTAGGACTGGTGGAGTCTGCATACCAAATATTATAAAATAGGTTATCTCGAACAAAGTCACAAGGCTTACTTTTATTTTAAATATAAGACTTTGATCTGTTTATTTATTAAATTTGTAACTTTCCACTCAAAGTATGTTTAGGGTCCATTTGGTTTCAAAGAATCGAATAGGATGGAAATGAATGGAAAAGAATTAAAAACAAAAAAAATGAAAAATTGTCAATTGAATGAGCGTTTGATTCACACTGGAATTGAAAATGGGTTTAATAAAAAATTTATGTTTGGTTAGATGAAAATAAGTGGGAAAACTGAATTATTTTATCATATTACCCTTAATGAACTAATATAAG
The DNA here is from genome assembly GCF_004799145.2 of Neltuma alba. NCBI lineage: Eukaryota > Viridiplantae > Streptophyta > Magnoliopsida > Fabales > Fabaceae > Neltuma > Neltuma alba. The sequence continues at coordinate 205,244 of NW_021637272.1, forward strand.
ACTATTAAGTAAAAAGTACTTTTTTTGAAAAAAGACAAAATGATATGAATAAAACATGTTTTTTAAACTTACACAATAATAATATTATTAAAAAATTCAATAAATTATTATTTAAATAAATAAATATGAATATTTAATATAATATATAAATATCACTATACATATTAAATTATTGGAAAAAATAAAATCAAAAATCAAAAATCAAAATAACAAAGTATAAATAAAATATATTGAACAAAAAAAAAACTCAATTCAAATATAAATATTATATAAAGATTATACCTGATTTTTTTCCGTGAGAATTGTATTTTTTTAATTTCTTATTTATATTTTTATCAATTGAGCATTTTTATTCTAGACAAAATTTATATAATACATTTCAAGCTGGTCCTATTTTGTTTTTAAATGGTAAGATGTAATATGACCAAGGAAGAACATATCTTTCTTAATTTAAACACAAATTAGACAAATGACATATCATTAAAAAGTTTACTGAGCCCAGTTTTTAACATAATAATACCCATTCAAAAAATATTTTTATTTTTAAAGTTATGTCTGATAAAATTAATCTTTAATATGACAAGAAAATAAGCAAGAAAATTCGAATTTAACATACCAAATTCGAATTTCCTTGCATTAAGTCAAATTTACTCAAAAAAATTCAAATTTCTTGCATCATATTCGAATTTGCTCCGCCAAATTTCAATTTACTCGCACTTTGTCATGCTCCGTTTTTTTGGCAACAAACAGGGTAAGTTTTCAAATAAAAAATAGCAACACATTGTAAACAACCGCAACAAGGAATGTAAATATAACTCATTCTTGATAGATATAACTCAATCCAATGGCATCAGAATAGCAAATAGCCTTTGATGACATTTTAATAGCTTGCTGCCTTCAAAGCATGTAAATGTCACTAGCTAGTTGGCCATTGTTATGGGACTTGAACATAATGACTAAAAATTGCTTAAAAGAGAGGGAAATAAAACCAATGAGAACTATTAAAAGGAAGATAAACAAATAACAAAACTTGGGAAAATGAATAAACAAGAAAACCATATGCAAAAATTAAAGCTATAGGAAAATTGTTCAAACTAGATAACTCATAAGAAGGATGAATATATAGCCTCCAGAAACTCAAGCATGGCAAGATATGGATTCAGGGTGTCGTCGTAAAGGAAATCCTATTGGCATACAACTTACAGGAATCATAAAAAAAACCTATACTCTACTAAGCAAGATGTTAATTTAGGAAAAATGACACAAAAATGACACTTGAACTTGGAACTGTCAAAATAATCATTTGAATTTGCAAAATCCCAATTTAGTCACAAGTGACCAATTTGACATTTATAAATTTACTGAAATGACTATATTGCTGTTTGTTTTATTTATTGTTTTTTAAAAAACCAAATGTCATCACTGGCCGGCCGGTCGCCGGAGCTGAGGTGGCCACTTTCATCGGAGCTCTGGTGGCCAGCAATAATTTTTTTAAAAAAATTTTATAATTTCGGTAAAACGGTCAACAAGTTTTGTAATGCTATTAATTAGTTCAATATAGTAGTTAACAATAGATTTTTCAGAAAATTCAAAAAGTAGCATTTTTATAATTTTAATAATGCCGTTAACAAGTTCTGTAATTCTATTAACAAGTTTAGTATAGCATTTAACAACAGGTTTTCTAAAATATTCAAAAAGTGATATTTTTACACCTTCAATAACATGGTTAACAAGTTATGTAATGATATTAACAACTCTCATAAAGATCGATGTTTTTGATATTAGCTCTCTATGAAAGTTGTACAACAAAATTTTTCTACTTATTAGCCAGCTATTATGGTTATAAGAGTTGTTAATATCGTTACATGACTTATTAACCATGTTACCAAAGTTATAAAAATGTCACTTTTTGAATTTTTTAGAAAACTTGTTATTAAATATTATACTAAACTCGTTATTAGCGTTATGAAATTTGTTAACGGTATTACTGAAGTTATAAAAATATTACTTTTTGTATTTTCTGAAAAACTTATTATTAGCTGCTATACTGAACTTGTTAATAACATTTACAAAACTTATTAACCGTTTTATTAAAGTTGTAAAAATTTTCAAAAAAAGTAGTTACTAAAGCTATAAAAATGCCTCTCTCTTTTTTTTTAATTTTTTGAAATCTGTTGTTAAATGCTATACCGTAGTTGTTGATAAAGTTAAGGAATTTGTTAACGATATTACTGAAATTATAAAAATGCTACTTTTTGAATTTCCTGAAAAACCTGTTGTTAATTGTTATACTGAACTTGTTAATAGCGTTATAAAATTTGTTAATCATTTTGCTAGAATTGTAAAAATTTTCAAAAAAATCGTTGCTGGTTGCTGGAGCTCCTGGGACCGATTGGTTATAGCCACCTGAGTTCCGGTGATCAGCCGGCTAGTGAGGGTATTTGGTTTTTTAAAAAATAATAAATAAAATAAAAAGACAATATATTCATTTCAATAAATTTATAAATGTCAAATTGGTCACTTATGACTAAATTGGGATTTTGCAAATTTAAGTGACCGTTTTGATAGTTTCAAGATCAAGTGTTATTTTTGTGCCATTGTTCCTTAATTTTAAGTGAAAGAAGAGACCTAAAAAATATAAAACGAAGAGTTGCATGAGCTTATTTTTAAGAAGAAAAAAAAAGATTGTTTTCAAATTTAGCAAACTCCGGTCACGTGTTTTTATCAATGTTATATGGGTAAATAAGTTAAACATGCTTTGGCATGGGCGACTGAAAATTTGGTCCCATCACTATGGGTGGGCTCTGATTTTCAACTATTTAAATGAAAATAAGTTCGCGCCTTCCGTCCCATTCCAACCTCGTCCGCAAACCAAACTAGTGCCGCCTATGAAAAATTTAGATTTTTCGTCCTTGAACCAAACGGGCCGTTATTGATTGCATATAATAAAAGTAATAAAAGGATTTTGTATTAATGAAAAGTTACAATGCATGATTAGAAATGATGTTGTAGAAAAATTAGTACACATTTTTTACAAATAATTTAATTACTTAACTAATTTTTAAATATATGCAAATTATTTATCTGATTCTTATATTAAAGACTGGAGAAAGTAATTTTTTTTTCAAATTATCGATATTGATTTTAGATGTTAAAAAGTTTATATTAATGGGAGAGTAGCTTCCAATCAAATGATTAAAAGAGTATTTTAAGAAATTTATTTATTTTTATAAATAATTAGTTTAATTAATTTTTTTGATATTTAAAATAAGTTATCAAACGTTGGCAACAAAAAAAGTAATCAACAAACTCTAATATTTAATACTGAATGGATGATATGATTGTGATACATGAAATCAAACTTTCTTTCAGTTGGTGGCCATTCACAACAAAACAAAACAGAAATAGAAAAATAACGAACTCACGTTTTAGCTCATCTGCAATCGTGCAAGAAAGAATATAATAATACCCAAAAAAAAGAATATGATTGTATAAAATTTATATCTATCAATTATATTCATAATATATTTGTGCCTAAAAAATTACTGTCATAATATTTTCCTTAGGTTCTTTTCGAATGTGTGTGCGTGAATGTCGCAAATTCAAATTACGTTAAATGCTTCTGGCCAAAAAAAAAAAAACACGTTAAACGCTACTGTTTTGTTTGAGAAAGAACCCTTTGTTTGCAGAAACATTTGGGCTCTTTAGGCCCAATGGACAGCAATACCTAAGGTTTTACATATAATTAATTAATCCCCATGGCAGATGGGGTGCCCACTAGCCGCTGGTCTAGCCTTGATAGGTCAATGATATGACTTGTTCTTTGTTTTCTTTAAGTGAGAGGTATTTTTGTCTTTTTGATCAAATTTCCAAAATTTCATTTGGTGCTCCAACATTTGAGGGGATTACGCAAATTCAAAAGCCCTTTTTTTCTTTTGTTATTTTCGTAATTATAAATTGCTCGGCAAGTGTGCCTAATGCTGGCCCAAACATGGCTTAATTTAAAGATAAGCTCGATTGAAGATTTTGGTGATGTTTGGTAGGGCTTATGATATATTGGGTTGATTGGATTTTAAGCTGCCTCATTGTGTGTTGGGAATAAGCCAGGAGGAGGGAGCTTATTTCTAATATGAAGAGCTTATTTTGACTGTTTTGTAGGTGTTAGAGAATTTATTCCCTCTTTGTTTCTCTCTCCCATCTAGCATTATTGCCACTTGCTCCGTCACCTCCTCCCAGAAGCTCCATCGCTGGTTGCCGTGAGCTCCATCCTGTCATCGGCATGAGGTCATTGTGTTGGGTGTGAGGTGTGCGTGGCCTACTGGAGGCTACTCCTTCATCGCAAGTTCGAAGCTGTTGCCTTGTCCGAGCTGTCTCCGGCTTTTGGTACGTCTTCAAATGGGTCTTCTCTGGTTTCATTCCCTCGTTCTCCTTCACTGATGGTTGCATCGCCTGCGACTACCCTGGCAGCGACTCTAGTGAGCAGCCCAGTCGAGGCTCCGCTGGTGGCTGAGGGACCTTCCACCATGGCAACTCCTTAGGCTTCTCCCAGTATTCCTTCGAGTTCGAAAACACCATCGGCCTCACCAGTAACCCTTCCATCAAGTAGAAGTTCACCGACAATGGCGCCGGCGAGTTCATCTCCAAAAATGAGGCCGGCAAGCAATGAATCGTGTGCAACTTCAGCATATGGGTTCTCGATTATTATGTTTAGTGTGGGCCTTTTGTTTTGCTCCTGCTTGGTCTTGTGGCTGTGAGGCAGGGCAATTTTGGTCATATATCACTCTGTTTTATTTACTTTTTAATAATTCTTTTCCTATTTGTATTTATTGAACAAAGTCTTTCCACTGATTCAAGAATATTAATTTATTTGATTCAATTCTCATTGAGTATTAACTTTTGTTTTCTTTTCCTATTTGTATTTATTGAACAAAGTCTTTCCACTGATTCAAGAATATTAATTTATTTGATTCAATTCTCATTGGCCACGTTTGGTAGGAGGGATTGAGGGGGAGGGCATGGGATTGGAGGAGGGATTGGGTGATTTTGTCATGTTTGGTAGGAGGGATTAAAGATTACCAGGATTGAGCAATGCCACATTGGTGGGATTATACAATCCCACCTTCCCCCTTGGTAATGCGTTTGAATCCTGGGATTAAAACACATAAAAGACACAAATACCTATATTACAATAATGTTAAGATAAAATATATATTTTGTTACAGGCTTGAAATATTTTATTTCAGATAGGAATATTTTGTTACAGACTTGAAATATTTTGTTTCAGATAGAAATATTTTGATAACTGTTTGAAGTGAGACATGGATTATCTTACTTGAACTTATATTACAAAAAATTATAGTAAAAAATGTCATTTGCTTCTTATCTTTTGATCTTACATATTATTAATTTCAAAACACATTACTAAATTTTAAGAAAATTATAATTTTAAGGACCTGGTGATAACTTTTTCTAATAAAAATTTTATAATTTTAAGAAATTATCAATAATTCATCGGGATAAATTTTAAGGAAGCATTGACTTTTTTTTTACATATAAATTTGTTGGGATACGATAGGAAGCCATTTCTTTAATCTATTATTTATTTATTTATTATTGTAAAATGAGTAAAAATTTAATGTATTTATTTTTAAAACAATATATATGATTAGGCGGTTTCCTTTTTATTAGAAGAGGAGTGTATAAGGTTGGAGTCCTAAGCTCTAAGATACTGAGGGGTATTATAGTCTTTTAATTTTATATATCTTATTATAAATAAAATAAATACATGTATTCCTTCCACACATTACCTCCTACCAAACATAAAATAAAAACCCCATTTCCAATCCCATTACCATTGCCATTCCCAATTCTATTACCATTCCCATTCCATCAAAATCAATCCCTCCTACCAAACATGGCCATTGAGTATTAACTTTTGTTTTCCTTTCCTTTCTTTTTCTTTTTTGCCAACTTTCTATTTCTTTTCATGTTTAAATTCATTGTACTATGTAAAATTATTTTTTTAATTATATTTCATTATTTATTAAAACTCATACCCAGTTTGGTAATTTTACAAACAAACTTACTTTTACTCAATCATAATCTAAACAACCTTTTACCAATCTCACTTTTACAATCTAACTTTTTTAAACTCTAATCCAAACACAATCCAACTTATCCAATTTAACTTTTATCTAGTTTTACTTTTCTAAAAGTCAAATTGGAAATAAACTACTTTTTCCACCCCTAATCCAAACGGACTCTCAAATATTCATAAAGTGCAGATTGAATAATTTGTTCAAACAAATAAATTCCTCCTTTTAACCTTGTCGAATGAAGTTACAAATTCGAAATATTAATTAATGTTTTAAAAATATTTGATGTTGAGTAAACAAACTTTAAATTATATAGATGCTTATAGATGCTTAATACTAACATGATTATTAATATAACACCTAATTGACTAATTTAAAGATATTACAGAAACTAAATAAATTACTTAATCATGACATATATTATATGATTTTTCTGAAACATTTTAGTCAAAAATAATAATAAATATAAATAATTTAAAATAATTTATTTAGTTTTTTTAATCTCCCTAAATTAATCAGGTCTTTTTATATTGGAGATTGATAGTGGCATTAAAATTTGACATCTGCCACTAAGATATTAGACTGATCCTTATCTCTCTATTTTTAAATAAATTTTTATCCTCTATGAGTTATCATCTAATCATCTTATTCTTTGCCCAGCTCTTTTTGTTTTCCTTTTGCCGACCTTTTTTTTTCCCCATATACATATAAATATGTATATGTATATTTTGAAGAAGGCATCCTAGTACACTCCTTCCTTTCTACGTCAGAAATTGAAGTTGCCTGGTCATTATCAAATTCATCGGGGTTTTCTTTAGAGCCCTCCGCACGTTCGTCATCGTTTTCTTGAATTATGAAAGGGAATTATTGAGAATACGATCGATTACATAAAAGGCAAATGCTAACAAGTCCCTCAACTTAAGCTTTCTTTTAGATGATCTCTCTTATCTTTAAAAAGTTTAAAAATCACATCCTAAAATTTTATGCTTTGGTATTTAATCCCCTACCATTAAAATGGCAGTTAAAACTAACAGAATGCACGCCACATTAGATGATTAAACAATTGTTTAGCATATGACATGTATTTTTTTTAATTATTTTATTAATTTATTCTAGATTAAAACTCATTGGTGCACTCGAGCATTTTTGTGATGATAAACCCTAATTACTAGTCTTGCCTAATCTTATTCTTCCCGTCTCACCCAACTCAAAGTCCTCCCTGTTTGCAAATCATTGCCTTCCTTCCAAAAATAATACTCTTCCGATTCTTAATATAGGACCTAATTATTGAATTTATTTTGGTCTTAAATATAAGGCCTATTTTTCATATTTATCAATTTTTTCTAAATTACCTTATAGATCTCCCTCAACCATAATCAAGTTAAAGAGGGAGAGAAGATATTAAGGAAAATGATTATGATGTTTTAGGAAAAAGATGTCATATTTTTTATAACTAACTAACATACCTAATTTTTTTAATCTAATCAAATTAGTTAAATAAGTCTTATATTAAAAACCGGAGGAGTAATAATAGTAATACTTTATTTCTGGTCTTTAATATAAAGGCTAATTGAGTAATTTAAGTTGGAAAAACTAGTTAAGTTATTTATTTGTAATAAATAAGTATTGTCTTTTTTAAAATATACTTGCCAATCAAGTGTAGTGGTTAGAGCTACCATTATTACAAGGACTAACTTGAGAAAAAATAGATAAATATTAGAGATAAAGTGAATTGAAGTCTTGTATTTAGAACTAAAATAAAAGTCAAACAAGATCTTATATTAAGGATCGGAGTTAGTTATAATCATCATCATATTCTTCCTTTTAAGCCTGAAACATTTTTTTGTGAAATCGTTTTTTTATAGCATTAGCGTCATCTTTAACTTTTGTGCAAGTCCTAATAAAGTTATTTCGCTTGAACGGCATCCTCCTGCCTTGCAACGTTTCCTTCAGCTATATTCATTCGAAAAAATCATCATTATGTAAAGAAGAAGGGCATTTGGTTGGCTGGATGAATTTGCCAAGACTCTCTAGTAATGGGTTAAATATTTGCAGACAGGGATGACTTTTTTGACTACGACTAGGCGAGTAGGGATTATGATTGGTAGAATAACAAAAATGCCCTGACTGTAATTATGAGTTTTGAGTTATTGATAAATTAACAAAGTAATAAAAATTATATGTCATATGGAGAGGGTCTTAAAACCAGCATTAATTTTTTTTTAATAAAATCTACGGTACGAGGAGATTAGTGACTGCTATCAATGGTGGATACTCTGAGTTCAAAAAAAAAAACACGTCGTTAGTCATGTCATCAGCAAAATAGTTTTCAATAATTTGATGTGGCATGCCTTCTATTAATTTTAATGCTCATTTTAATGATAAGGGGGTTAAATGTCAACTATGAAAGTTCAGGTGTGATTTTCAATCTTGCAAAGGTAAGATAGGTTATTTGCAATAGAGCTAAAGTTGAGGAGAATTAATAGTATTTTTAGCCTAAAATCGAACCCTTTCATCATCTTAGGTAAATAAAAAACCCTTTCTTCGGTGAACAAATAGTTTGCCAATGCCTTATTATTTACAGGTTCGTTTGGAATGTCTTTATAAATAATTTTTTAATAATAATTTACGAAATATAAAGTAAGCATGTGAGAGAAGTTTTATTTTGACTTACATAAAAATGTTTATAAAAACTTATACATCATAAATCCAAACAATTGCTCTATCAAACACACTCAATTCATAATAGTTGTTTCATAAAAGTGCTTATTATTTAAAGAAAATGGTTTGAAAAGTAATTGTTACGCTAAAGAGGCAGAGTAATTTTGATTTTGACGATGGAATGTTCTCTCTTGCTTGCTCTAGTGGAAAAAGAGGAAACCCCAACCCACCCGGATGACAACCGATCAACAAAAAAGGTCAAAATATGATCAGATGATAGCACAGAACATGAAGAAGAGATTGTCACCGATGACCCAAGCCCTCTGCATGAGGAAGTTTGCATAGCAGAAGAACCGGGACTACCTAACTTCCCCCCAATGGACTGCAGGCTTCAGCGCTAGTCAAGACGCAAACACAACAAACCTCCCAGGCCTCCTTCCTTGATAAGCTCCTCAACAGAGAGAGTGAGGATGACTTCGTCCTAGATGATGATGATGTGTCTATAGGAAGAAAAGGCATCTTTCCTTCCATTACTTTCTCTCCCAGAGTCCATAAGGCCCTTGAAGAAAGCATGAAATACTCAGTGGTGCTTAAGCTTTTGGGACGCCCCATCGGCTACTGGAAACTTTGCGACCACCTATTGGGAATGTGGGCCTTTTCTGGTCCATACAAGGTGACAGATTTGGAAGGAGGGTGCTTTATTGTGACCTTCTCTAATAAAGATGACTATCGCACAGTCCTCACGGATGGACCTTGGGCCATTGCTGGTCACTACCTCACTGTACATCCATGGATACCGGATTTTTCACCGACCAACCACTCGGTCTCTCAGGTAGTAGTGTGGATACATATCCTAGGCTTGCCAACAAAGTAGTACAAGAAGAAGATAATCAGAGTCATCAGGAAGATTCTGGGCAGAGTCATTCACATCGACTATAACACTGAATCAGGCAAGAGAGGTAAGTTTGCTAGAATGGCAGTCATCATCGACCTATCCAGCTCCCTTACCTCTAAAATCATTGTTGATGGTAAAGCCCTCCTGGTAGAGTATAAAGGACTCCCTATCATTTGCTACTATTGCGGGAGATATGGACATATTACTGATTCATGTCCACTGAAGCAGACACAAATAAACGAAACTCCGGTAGGTGCCCACCGAAAAACACCGAGAAGGTGATGAGAATCCCAACTGCAGATGAGGTGTAGGACATGAATCCCTATAGAGCTTGGATATCGGCACCCTCTTCAAGAAGGTGTTTCTTCAGGGAAAACAAAAGGGTGTCAGAGCCAACCTATCCTAAACACGCTACTAGTGGGTCTCAATTTGACCTTTTGAGACACCAAGAGACCTTACTAGACAACCAAACAGACTCCCCCTCACCAAGCTCAGAGACTATCACTCATTAGACCATACCTGCCACACACTCACCCAAGTCCCAGTCTATGCCACCCAAAACCACAAAACCCACCAGAGATCTTATGAGAAAAGCCCCACCACCGTCGAAAAGCCCAAAAAGCCTCCCTCTGTCCCACCCTCAGAATCCCTCTTTGCCTCTAGTGCCTACAAAACTTCCTCCTCAAACACCTCACTAGACACTGCCAAATACTCAGCTGTTAACATCCCTAATCCTAAAACCCCCTTGAAATTGAATGATAACACAAAACCCACAAACCCAACCAGGCCCAATCTAAAGCCCACCCAAACACCAGAAAACAACAAAGAAAATATCATGCCCAAGCCCCCAGATAAGCCAACGTCCAATCCTGGTATCAAACTTAATTTGAGCCTCCAAGTTGGCTCCTTTAAACATAAGCCCAAGGAGGACCCATCGTGACTAGCAGATGAAGTCCTAAAGACAATAACGGGAGCTTTAGAGCATGACCCTAACCTCTTGGATGACTCTATGGATGATGAAGCTGATTAAGGCTGCTCTAGACTGGAGCACTAATCATTGTCATCGTCTTCTCATGGTAGCAATTATTTGGAATTGCCAAGGTACAACAAAGAGTGGTTTCCACTCAGTGCTTACATCCTTAATCAAAGAGCACAGACCAGAAATCCTCATTCTCATTGAACCAAGGATATTCGGCAATATGGCAGATAAAATGATTAAGAAAATTGGCTTCCCCAACTCCCCTCGCGTTGAGGCTTACAGCTTCTCTGGTGGTATTTGGATCATTTGGACTTACAAATTCACATTGAAGTAATATACAATCACTAGCAGTATATACATACCCAAATTCATTTCACCCAATGTAATCAAACCATCCTTCTCACATCAGTTTATGGTAGTCCTTCGACAGCCATTTGCACCCAACCATGGCCTGAGCTTATCCAAAATTGGCCAAACTATTCATGAACCTTGGGCTTTAGATGGTGATTTCAAGTTAGTCCTCACAGCCTTAGAGTGATGATCAAGCACCAGAAACATTCGACGTGGCTGCCCGAATTTCAACCACTTCATAGACCATTGTTCTCTCATTGATCTCGGTTTCTCAGGAGCTAGGTTCACTTGGAGAAGAGGTTTATCCTTTGAGCGCCTAGATCGGGTCTTAGTTAACAAATTATGGGTTGACAAATTCCCAAACACATCAACAATTCACCTGCCCAGAATTTGCTTTGATCGCAGCCCAATTAAGTTCATTATGGGCCTTGGCCCAAATGAGAGTCAGAGAATCCATCCCTTCAAATTCCTGGCCCCCTGGTTAACCCACACCAAGTTCCCTTAACTTGTCCAAGATACATGGAGAGACAACATCACTTTAAGCGCCAACATTGTGACATTCATAGATGTAGCAAAAGCTTGGAATCGAGACACTTTTGCTGTAACTGGGGTTAGAAAAAAACAACTATGCACGCGAATTACAGGTGCTCAGAAAGCTTTGCTTCCCTACATTCTATCAATCAAGCCCTATGCATAGAATATGAAAAAAATTTGCTTACAAGAGGAATTACTCTGGGCACAAAAGTCTAGCTTTACCTAGTTGAACTTGAGGGATTGAAACACTTTTTAGTACCATACCAAGGCAAAGATTAGGCGGTCCAGGAGTAAAATCACTGCTCTTAAAACCACCGAAGGAACCTCGATTTCTAATGAAGCTAAACTAAGTTGTTTGATTAGAGATTTTTATGTCAACCTTTACTCTGCACCCCGCACAACATGTGAACCATATAGACATAGAGGTATGTTTCTTTCCCTTTCAACATCTCAATTGGAAGTTTTAAATGCTGATGTTACTCTTGAAGAAACTAGAGGTGCCCTATTTGATATGAAACCATTAAAAGCTCCTGGGCCCGATGGACTCCATGGTCTTTTCTTCCAAAGCCCATGACACAGTGGGAACATTTTTATTTAATATGGTCTCTTCTCTATTCAATGGCGAGCCCCTTGAACCCATCCTAAACAGTACCCTGATTACCCTCATTCCAAAGATCCCAATCCCCCTTGTGCTTTTGGAATCTAACCGCCAATGGAGCTTTCACAGTTCATTCAGCGTATCACGCCAACCGCCAATTTGATTATGAGAATCTTGAAAAATACTGGAGTTGGATCTGGAAGTGGCCTGGGATCCAAAGAATTCGCACCTTTCTTTGGTTAGCCAAGAAGAATAGGCTCCTTTCTAATGTAGAGTGATTAAGAAGAGGCAGAGCCATGGAAGGAACTTGTGATCTGTGCCATACAGCAGTTGAGGACCTTGACCACATTCTTCACTTTTGCCCTTGCTGCAATTAGTACCCCATGACAAAACCTAGGAATTCTTCTCCAAACCTTTTGAAGACTGGTTGCTTTGGAATCTCAACTCTCGATGTATGGGCACTCACTATCGGCTCACGTTTGGCATGCTATGTTGGAAACTTTAGGACAACCAAAACAAACGCATATTTGCTGATGATCCCCTTTCCCCAGAAAACATCATTATTTTTGTCCAAGATTTTGTTACTCACACCTCTAATGCAAGGAGGCTTTTGGACACTGTTGCTAGCTCTAACTGATTGCTTGTATGGTTAACTTGAACTTTTTGTACATATCTTAGCAATACATTCTCTTTTTTACTTAAAAAAAAAGTGCTTATTATTTTGTCCTATTAATTGAAAATAGACTACTTCCTTTTTCCTTTTTTAAAAAAAACTCTAGCAAGATGAAGGGTGAGTACTGGCTAGGGTCTTGAAAGAATATAAAAATTACCACAACTCTTGAGTAAGAAAAATAAATATGTTGTGACCTTAATGATACCAACCCTCTTTAAATCATTCTTAAATGTATATAGTCATACTCCTAAGCTCGAATTCTAAAAAATGTTAGATGGAATTAGATAAAATCTAATGACTTAAGGTTTTAGATAAGGATATACTACCTCTACTTCTAATTATAAGACATCATTTGCTCGTTTGTAAACTATAAACGAAATCTTATTATTAGGACATGAGGTAGTAATAATTAAATCATGGATTTGTGCTTATATGGAACAGAATGGGATTAAAAAAAGAAAATAAATGTAATTGAAAAAAATCCAAAATCTGCGTGTTTTAACATTTCGAATCAAAACGGAGTAGCATGAGGTAACAAATGAAACATTAAACAATGAAGACAGCATTCATGAGCTATTGGCCAGGTGCGGAGGAACATTGCAAAGGCATGTTTGGTGTATAATACGAAGCAGGTCAACTCATCAACTTTTGGTTTTCACTTTTTCCAATGCCCACGAAATTCTCATTCTTTACCTTGCCCCAAACATGCCATTTTGCTCTCTTATTCCTATGATCTAATCGAAAACACCAGATTCCTCTCGCACCACATTCAGGTTCCCATTATTATTTCCACAATTTTCACCAGCGCAGGATTGTCGTGTTGGATATTTCCAACATTAAACACTCTTCATATACGTGTGTGTGTATTTGTTTGGCAAAAAAAAAGTGCATATATATATATATATATATCATTACTGTTAATTTTTTCACGCGAGATCATTATGTGGATATAGTTTTCTTTTAAATTTAAATTAAAGAAGTAACGATAAATATCTTAAGAAATTTGAATTTGAGTATGACTATATTTTTGAATTAGAATGTATTAGTAGCTTGAAATTACTCCTTTGGTCCTATTTATAAGACGCTTTCAGCATGTTTCACACAGACCAAGAAAAACTTTAAACTTTATTAACTATTATTTAAAATTTAATAACTTTCCAACTTTATCCCTATTTAATATATATTATACCACATATAAACAAAGTTAATACAATAATAAATGAGGGGTAAAATTGTACATTCATACAAAAAAATTTTCTCAGTATTCTATAAATAAGACCAAAAAATATATTCTCTTTCTGCCCTATAAATAGGATCAGAGGAGTATTATACAGGATTTTCATATTATTAGGTTATAAGATTATTAATGTATGTTTTTTTAGCTTATTTTATTTTCACCTCTTATTATTATTATTATTATTATTATTTAGACGGTCTTCAAAACCCATACATTCTCGTTCCCGGGAAAATCTTTTACCGCAACTTATTTTCAAACCCCACCCAAGAAGTTAGGGAAAATTTGAAAAAAAAAAAAACAAAAAACAAAACCCGTGATGACCAGATGCTACTGTTTTCTTCTCTTTTCTTTTTTTTTTTTTTGAGCTGAAACGAGGTGATAGTGTTGGCTGAATATAAATAGGCTAAATTCAAAGGCTTGGAAGCGATAAAGCTCGGAGCTCGGAGCTCGGAGCAGATCTGCTGGACTGTCGAGGCCCGGCGAGATTCACGCCGGCGAATATTTCCGGTGAGGCTGAGCCATCAATTTTGGCGATCGACGATGACCAGTCATCACTGGAGAGCTAATAATAGTCACAAACGCAGCAGGAACGGTCCGGAGATGAAGGAGAAAGCGAAGAAGACAACGAAATTCGAACGACGACTAGTGAGGTACCAGGAGTTGCCGGAATTCTTAAGAGATAACGAATACATATTGGACTATTACCGTTCGGAATGGCCCGTGAAGGACGCCTTGTGGAGCGTCTTCTCATGGCACAACGAAACCCTAAACATATGGACGTGAGTATCCGTATCTGTAATCCAGCTTCTATTTCAATTTCATTCAACTTATTCTACAAAATGTTGGGGTACGAATGCATAAATTCCAAAAGAATAATTGAAATGAACAAACCTGGATATTGCTTGTGCAGGCATTTAGCGGGATTTCTGATATTCGCGGCGTTTGCTCTGGTGAGCACTATGAAGACGATGCAGCTGGAGCTCGGAGATTTCGCTTCAAATTTGAGCAGGTATATGGTTCTCGTTGAAAGACATGTTTGTCATTTGTTGTTTGTTATGGTGTTTTAGGGAATATAGCTTTTATGATGGATGATCGACGAGGCTAATCTCAAGGTTTCTAATTGCTGGTGGGACCAGAGCTGCGGCGGGGGGCGTGCTGATGACGACGGAGGTGATCAACGGCTCTGGTAGTGGTGGCACCCGATTCTCGTACGTTTACAATTTTAAATTTAATTATGATTAGCATTTGAAAAATTGGCAGGATAAGCTGTTGGCCTAAAAAAGAAATTGAAAGATAAGTTGCAGTAGGCGCATCCGCTAACAGTAAGTTTGTCATAAAAACAATCAACAACTTTTTTAAATAATAATAAATTTTTTTGGCCAACAGTAATAAATCTATATGTATAATCTATTAATATAAGTCATATAGAGTATAAACATAAAAATACATTAAAATATAATTTCAAGTAATGTTACATGGTGCGTCATCTTCATGATAATAGAGCCATATTTTGGATGATATATTTTTAAAAATTTTTAATTTTCTTAACTAGTTTTTTTAAGTTGACAGAAGCATCCATAATAAGTTTAAAATTTTTTTTTCCAGGGATATTTTAAGATTCATTTTATTTCTATATACAAAGGTGAAAATTAGAAGTTTATTATAAATGAAATTTGTATAGTGAGATGGGGACAAAAGTGGTGGGGCCTATGGGAGGGAAGGCGCCAGCAAAATCCCAGTGGCGCGAGATATGATATTTGTAGTGTGAAACCTTAGCTGATAAGTGGACCAATCGGTTTGATCCCATGTGATTTCTCGTTTTTCTCTCTTGGGCTTTGTTTTTTTATTATAAATACTACCTTCTATTCTTCACATAATATTTTATTTGATTTTTATTTTGATTGTAAATATAAGATTCTAATTCATTTTGTTTCTCATATTTATATATTTTTTTAAAGTCTTTTTTTTAACAATGATAGTTCTAACTAATATACTTGATTAATAAGGATATTTTAAGAAAGATAACACTTATTTAGTACAAATAACTAATTTAATTTTTTTCTTAATCTCCTTAAATTAGTCAGCTAATTCTTATAATTATGACCAGAGGTAGTATAAAAAGCATTTTTGTTGTTGGCAAAATAAAATATATATATATATTTATTTGGCCGGTGCTCCTTAAGCTTTGAGCCCTTATTTTAGTGGTATAATATTTTTTTAAAAAAAACTTATTTTGATGAGCAAGGTTCATTAGTAATCATTGCACACGATTAAGTTGGCCTAACTCTATCTCGGTTCTCAAGATCTTATATTTTTAAAGATTAGCCCAAAGAAGTCCACATTCATGTGGGAAAAAAAATAGTCAAAGGATTTTAATTTATATTAATAATTTTAACATTTGGAAGTTAAAAATTTTTAATAGTCTGATACATCTAAAAATTATAATTCATATACTCTAAAATTATAATATTTTTTTTTTTTCAAATTTTACACATGTTTTATTCAAGACTACCATGACAGATTTAAAACAGTCAATGGCATTGCAGCATAGTGAGATTATGTGTTCAATCTTATCTTGTTTCCTCCTCAATCATTAGCGTCTGTCCTTTTAATTCAAAAATAAAATTAAAGCTTTTTTTTTAAAATCAGAACATGAAGTCAAGAGTTTCATATTGAGGCAAGTTTGTTTTTCCTTACAAGCACACTGATATTTGTTTTTCATAGGATTCCCATTTAAGACAAATTTCGGAATCATCAATCCTTCACGGGCTAAGAGAATATGGAGCAGAACCAATCCCAACATGGCCATGGTTTGTATTCTTAGCTGGTGGCATGGGCTGCTTGGCTTGCAGTTCTCTTTCCCATCTTCTAGCCTGTCACTCCAAACGCTTCAACCTCTTCTTCTGGCGTCTGGATTACGCAGGCATCGCCATCATGATAGTCTCCTCCTTTGTGGCTCCCATCTACTACGCCTTCCTCTGCAACCCTTTAGCAAGCCAATCTATCTAACCTCAATCTCTGTTCTTGGAATCCTAGTCATCATCACTCTTCTTTCTCCTCCTCTTTCTGCTCCTCAATTCAGACCCTTAAGGGCCATCTTGTTCCTCTCAATGGGCTTTTCAGGTGTGATTCCAGCAGCTCATGCTCTTGTCCTCCATTGGGCCCATCTCATATATTAGTGGCACTTGGTTATGAGCTTGCCATGGCTCTCCTATATGCCACAGGAGCTTGGTTTTTATGTTAGTAGATTCCCAGAAAGATGGAAGCCTGGGCTTTTGATCTTGCAGGACACAGCCATCAGATCTTTCATGTGTTTGTTTGTTCTTGGGGCACTTTGTCACTGTATTGCCACTGTGGTGATTATGGATTTTCGAAGGGCTTTACCATCCTGTGGGGTTTATAATTAATTAGAACATGCCACTCACTACAATTAGCTGATTGAGAAGTGTGAATTTTGGGGAAGGGTTAGCTGCTAGCACCATATTGTGTGTTATTCATTCATAGTGTGATTTGAACAGTGAGGTCTTTTTGATATAGGAGGAATGGTTACTTCTGGTAATCTGAGGTGATATATATTGTAGTTATTGTAATGAGTGACTCAGAACCATAAATGATTTATTCCACTTTTACTGATGCTGGTGTGGAAAATTTTAAATTTTGTTGATTTGACTTGGGATGAAATTAAAAATTTACTGATAGTAAATTTTTTTTATATGCCCA